>NC_056737.1:1448689795-1448812295 GCF_019279795.1 Protopterus annectens
TTGAATTCTTCTGGGGATATTTCCAACTGTGGTGCCATTGCAAGGGCAAATGCTTGAATATCAGCCCTGCGTACAACCAAAGCCTTTGCTCTCCTGTTAACAATCCATTCACAGATGAGGTCTTCCAGCTCAGGAAATAATGTTTGCTGACCTGATCCACACTTGCACTTTTTAGCATTTTCCTCGTCCACCTGTTGACTGAGGTTATGGTACTCTGCTCGCCATTTTTTGACCATTCGGGGATCCAACTTCTTCTCTTTGCAGAAAGCCATCAGATTCTTTCCCCAGGAGTCCTCCATGATTCCTTTCTTGTACTCGACAGAATAGCCCTTTCTTTTTTCACTCATCTTGTCTGGGGGGGTTAATTAAAGACTTATGAAACAGGAGTGGCAACAAAAATGGTGACAGTTAAAAAGACACAATCACACCTGTTCATTATCAAGTGCACATGTTTTACGTGCATTGTCTGTACTTTGACCAAAGTACACTTGCCAGTGTTTATGGGGCAAGGATCTCAAACATCAAGTGTGAGTGAGGATTAGGGTTACAGTAAGAATCATGAAGGACTCCTGGGGAAATAATCTTACGACTTTATGCAAAGAGAAAAAGTTGTGTGTCCGAATGGTCCGAAAATGGTGAGCAGAGTATGATAATCTCAGTCAACAGGTGTCAATAATATTATTTTATAATTCAACACATCCGTTGTGTGTTGTTAACTATCTTAACTGGGGCTTATT
Source organism: Protopterus annectens (assembly GCF_019279795.1). NCBI lineage: Eukaryota > Metazoa > Chordata > Ceratodontiformes > Protopteridae > Protopterus > Protopterus annectens. The sequence continues at coordinate 1,448,690,533 of NC_056737.1, forward strand.
TTGGGGGTAGAGCTTATATCATTCATGACCACCCTGGAAAACCATGCTAGGCCTTATTCTCTGGTTAGGTTGTATTTATGGAGAAATATGGTGTGTATGTGTATAAACCATGCTAGGCCTTATTCTCTGGTTAGGTTGTATTTATGGAGAAATATGGTGTGTATGTGTGTATATATATATATATATATATATATATATATATATATATATATATATATATATATACACACATACATACATACATATACATATATATATATATATATATATATATATATATATATATATATATATATATATATACATATATACATACACACATATATATCGTGCAGTCTGACATCGGATCCACACTCTGAACCTCGCACTGCAACAAATCTGACCAAAGGGTGTCTAAATGGGGGTGAAGGGGCCCAAACTACGGACCTCTTTCAATTATTACCCTTATCCCTTCCTCCCCAGCAAAACTGTTCTGCCTTGCAACAAAAGAATAAGGCCTGCCAAGTCTTAAACCCAGGGCCCTGTAAACTACAATCAAAGCTATGTACCTTACACCATCTGAGCCCTATAATATAGTGATGACATTCCAAACATATCAGTTAGTACAGTCATTTAACAGTATGGAAAGGAGTCTGTAGAATCAGTCAGGTACTCTATATATACATGCATATCTGTATGGAGATGCATATATGTGGACATATCTATACTTAATACACACACATTTATATATATATATATATATATATATATATATATATATATATATATATATATATATAGAGAGAGAGAGAAAGATACATCCACATATATATCCCCATATATGCATACATACAGATATATAGAAAGGTGAATAAATACATACATAAATATATGTATATGTATACATAAACAGAAATATATGACAGTTACAAACACATGCAATCAGTGGGTCATGCTGCTGCAGACTAGAAGTGTAATTCGGAAAATGCACTCACTGGAAGTATTTCTTATAATGGGGAACAATGACATCTGTGCTGTAACAGAGACCTGGTTAAAGGCAGCAGGAAGCAGCCCTGCACTACCAGCCTATAACTCATTCCACAACTTTTGGCTGTAGAACCTGGACTGAAGCTCCAAAGGTGGTGGTATTTTCATATTCATTAAGGATGCACACACCTCCAGAGTGGTAGGCCTACATTATGCATTACAGATCCTGCAGGCGTAGCTAACATTGGGTAAAACAGTGGTTTGGGTTGTAACTTGCTATAGGTCCCCAAATATGTCCCCAAGACTCACACTCCATGTCCCTAAGCACCCTGGAGAATATTGGCGTCCAACCTAACACTCTCATCCTGGTTGACTTCAACTTCCCCACCATTAACTGGGAAAGCTACTCATGTACCAATGCACATGCCTATCACATCGACCTGGTCCTTCCTAACATGGGCGACAGTTGCTCTGCACAAATAAGTCAACTCCTCCCTTGTTATATCTGAACACAAATCACCATTTTAAATCAACAGCCCTTCCATCTCACCCTGCACAGGTAACCACCATGAAAACCTTTCCAAAGCTAACTATGGCCTCCTAAACACAGAGGTGGCTAACCTCACGGCAGCCATGCAAATGGAGACTAGTTGCATGACAGCTGAATTGAACAACAATGCACTATTAACACATACACAAATGCATGGATACTGCCATACCCAATACAATCGGGACCCTCACCTCCAAAAAGCAAGGTGATCTGGTGGTCCCCTGCTATAAAGAAACTGTACAACAGAAGGAGGGAACTGATATGGAATAAGGTGAAGTCCCAAGACTGGAAATAAAGCCTTATTAGCCTCAATTAAAAGTTGAGATCCCTCATCAAATACCACAAAGTTAGCTGTGAGAACAGAATTGGAGCACATAGTAAAGACAACCACAAGGCCTCATACAGTTATGTAAAGAATCTCCATGGCATTTCTTCTGAGCTACTAGACAATGGTACCTCCCAGACTGAGCCAACAAATAATGCCAATATACTAGTTGACATCATGCGTGCAAACTTTACTCCTCTCCCTCCCAAAGGATCAATCACAATACCAGTACACTGCCAGGCACCCAGTATTACTGCAGCACAGGTTAAAACACCAATGCCCAAGGCCAAGAATACAGCTTCTATGGGACCTGACAATATCCCTGGCTGAACTACAGAGTAACCTGGCACCTCACCTGTGTGCCCTGTTCAAGCATAGCCTCATCTCAGGCTTTGCCCCTACTGAATTGTGCACTGCTACAGTCACCCCTCTCCACAAATGAGGTGCGACTACAGACCCTGGGAAATACTGCCCCAACTGCCTGACAAGTCTTATGTGAAGCTATGGAATGCATCATCATGCACATAATAAACAGGGATATGGGAATCTGCAGACTCAGGATCCCACACAGTTTACTTTTGTGAAGGGTAGGTCATTCCTGGTCATTCAACCTGGTAAACTTCTTGCCGTCAGTCTCCTGAGGTGTGGATGAAGGCAAGGTGGCACATACAGCCTACCTTGATCTGGCCAAAGCCTTTGATAACATTCCCCACTCAGGAATCATGCAATAACTCACTAAGCTAGGCATCAAGCCCTATATCACTAGGTGGGAACAGAGGCACAAATTCAGTGGTTGGACATACTGCTGTCATACATTGAGACAGTTGCAGATGTGACTGGGTTTGTTGTAACATCCTTTAGGAGGAATATGACGTTGGCAATACCAACAGATGTGAGTATTTACTGACTGCATTCCCCAGAGTCTACGACTGATTTACCAAGTAACATAATGATACAATACATGCAAGTGTGACTGCATATAACCTGGGATACTACCCAAGTATGAAACAATTACAAAGAAAAAAGATTGTGGTACTACCCATGTATCCTCAGGTGTCCCATACAGTATACTCACAACCCTTGCTACTGTAAAGACAGCACATAGAAGCATGTTATGTACATGGAATTAAATACAGTTATTAAAGATGTCATTACCCTGCTATTCTATCAGACTGGAATGTGATCACTGGTAAGGTGGGCTGAGTTATGCTTAGCAGGTTTAAACATTGCTTAAATGTAAATGCTAAGCAGATTTGCGCACTGGTAAGCAAATCCCACATGGTGTAAGCATGTATTTGTTTAACCAGCACCTTAATCACCCCGTCTCCATCATCCCTTGTTCTGCCCAGCAACAAAATAAATAGCCCTTGCAGGTCTTGAACCCAGAACCCTGCACACTACAGTCACAGCACTTAACCACTAAGCCATCTAAGCTGTAAAAATATCTCTTGCTTTTTCAAATATATCATTCAGTATACGTACTGAATAGTAATGAAAAACTGCTTTGAGGACTACAATTTTTTACTCCTTTTTAGTGAAAACACTGTGGAATCAGTCATGATTTTATATCTAAATATACACATGGATAAATATGGTCAGATACATCTGAGAAGGAATATACAACACTCATATTTACACATAAAAGGATATTATATATATATATATATATATATATATATATATATATATATATATATATATATCACACACACACACATATATATCTATATATATATAGGTTCACTTTATACCATGGAAATACTGAAATGTTGAATTTCAGTATCTCGAAGCTATAAAGTCGAATGTTTGAAATAGCGAACGTTCATAATCGCGAATTTCACATGTCGAATATATGTCGAATTCGCAGTTATGAAGTTGCGCTACGTAATGTCCGGGTTTGTGTTTTGGTCATGCGCGGTGCCATGTGTGGATGTTGGTGTTATGTCAGGTAAGTGAGTGTTTTGTAAGGGTTTTGAGTGGGAGTTAGAGTGTGTGTGAGGGACTGGAGAATGTGCGTGTGTGAGTGAGCTTTTGTGTTGTGTTTGTGCAATCTCGGAGTTAGTGTATACAAGTAGGGGGGGTGTGAGTTGTGTATGTCTTTTTTTTTTATGTTGTGATGTGGGTGTTGTGTTGTATGTTTAGTGTAGTGTGTGCGGTGTTTTCGGTTATGTGGTTTCGCAGTTTTTGTTTGTCTGTGTTTTGTGGATTCGGTTTTATAGTCTCGAGATATTGTAATTCGATATTTCAGCATTTCGAGGGTATAAAGTGAATCTAATATATATATATATATATATATATATATATATATATATATATGTGTGTGTATAATATGCCCATAACATGTAGTGGAGTCATACCTCAGCACCATAACTCTCAACCTCTTAGTACAAGGGGACATTATAAATGTAGAATGTTGCTAAAGTAACAGGGTTTGTGTCAGCATACATGTTCTGAAGGAAGGCAGTTCTGAAACTGAAATGTACACCATCAGTTACTGACAGACATCATAAAATCATCATAGTGAAGTATCACACAAATCACAGTAATGATTCTGTGGAATACAGCAGAAACATGAGCAATAAACCTGGACAGTCTGAAACAATCTGGTTAGTTGAGAGGTATACACAGTCTGAAACAATCTGGTTAGTTGAGAGATATACACAGAACACCTTAGTGCAAGAAATGTGGACCAAGCCTGACAAAGGGGGCTTTTAAAGCCATGCAAATGTGGATATATCCCAAATACTGGAGAAGATAAGCTCACAGAGTTGATGCAATCACATCCTCCTGTCTGTCCTAATGTGTTAACTGGAGGAGCACAAGTCCCAAGCCCAAAGTACTTCCCACTAGTTACTGATATACATCTTCACAGCATCCCACTGCTTTTGCCAGAAATACACAACACTTATGGTGGCCAGGCAACAGTACATCTGACAAATATCTGGACATAACATCACACTAGGGAAAATACACTGAGCATGTCACCAAGCACTGTCTAAACTACAGGCAGACTGCCACAACACTAACCCAATTTTCCGATGGGGGAATGCACATGTAATTGCAAATATAGCAGACACTACAGGGATGTAACAACACAGAAACAGACACCAGTGTGAAAGTGCATACCCAAAACCAATCTCACAGTCCCAGTCACGGTCACATAATGGTAAGCTTAATTAATAGTACAATACTTCGACTGTGTGAACAAAGCCAATCAACATATTTGCCACTCACACACTACCCCTACATATACTGGCCCAATTCACAGTGTAGTCCGATGCCTGACAGTGGTATGGGACATGTCTCAGTCTGGCCCTACAAACATATAAGTTGGTATGGTACCAGAAACTGGAGCAGCATGCAACGTCAGCTAGAAAAGAACACTGAATCTACCCCACTCTGTACACAGGCCAAATAACATTCACAATACACTGCTACACAATACTGACACTCTGTCAAAAATTGCCATAAGTACACAGACCTCAATACTGTACAGACTACAACAGAATGTCCAGGTTTTGCCCTCAAATATAAGGATTCCTATACATAACATGTCTGGCAGTCCGATATATCACTGGGTTGATATCAGGAATGATGTCAATAAATAATGATATACTGTACATATCCACCTCTTACTGCATGACATATGGACAAAGGGTGACAGACTTGGGGGACAGAGGCACACACACGGGGCCATTATAAACTGAGAAAATTGCTGGTGTAACAGGGTTTGTTGTAACACATCTCTTCTGAGGGATATGAAGTCAGAAACACATGGATGTTACCATTAATTGACTGTAAACCTCAGAGTATGCTACTGATTTTATAAAGACAAAAAATGTGCGAGTAGCACACCAAATCTAAGACTCCAAACTCTGGCCAGTCTGCAGATAGCCCTACAGGTGAGAGTTTTCTCAATCACATAACACTATCATGTCAGACTTTAAATCATGCAGAACAGCCATATCCACACAAACCCTGTTAAACAGTTTAACAGCAATACTTACATTCTGTCCCCATGTCTGGAACATCCACCTCCAGTTTGTTGAGCTGTCTCCACAGTGTTTGTTGTAAAAAGCTACCCCCTGTGATGCTGTTTGTCAGACACCCACATGAAGTCCTGCTTGCAGTGAAAGAAAAGGGCCAATGCCCACATGAATTGCTTAGTTATAGGAGTGTGTTTCCATGCAATTGGCTGTAGGAATGATACCACAGCAGTTCCACATGCAATTAGCAAGTGGGGGACTCCAATGCATGCACAGGCCATCAGCTGATCCTGAGCATTACTACAAAGGTCAAGCTGCTGTCTATGCAAAACAAATGTATTTTTCTACATCTACCAGTGAGAGAGAGAGAAAGAAAGAAAAACAAAGAAAAAGCAAGACCATCACAACCAGACTACAAAAAAAATCTGTGAGACACACCTGTCTACCTGTGAAATACAGCAACTGAAACAGGCAAAAAAAATGGCATGTGAAACAAGCAATCGTGTAATGGAATGTAGTAGGGGGTATGTAAAACAGGTAAATAGGAAGTTCAACAAATATTTCTCAACAACACTTGCTGTACTGGTATACTACTAATCAGAACCTATGACCCTATGGCCATAGCATCTGTATCTGTCTGTAGTGACATAGAACACAGCTCACACCCCTGAGTCAGTCGCATATGACTACTACTGGAGTGTGGTTTGAACAATACTGACTGTGACACTCCTAGGCCAGCTACTGGGATGTTGCATATATCCATATGTTAATCGTGAGTACTAGTATGACATACATATCTGTATCAGAAAAGTGAGGGACCTGTACAGGGTATTTGCATAGTGAAATACTGTTGCATCTGTGTGTGTTGAACAGCATATGATATAATGAGCTCATGCCATTCAACTGTACAGTGTTATGCACACTGACCATGTGTTTGCCTCAGGATTGTAGTTATGTACGAAAGCAGTTGTGTTATGTCTGGCAAAGAACTGGCAACCTGTGAACACTGACATTACAACATCTCCTTAAATTTCATTGGCTATTCCCATCAGGGGTCGCCACAGCACATCATCTGACTGCATTTCTTCCAGCCCTCTGCATCTTGCTCTTTTACACAAACCAGCTGTATGTCCACTATCAACACATACATGCACCTTAACTCAGGCCTTCCCCTTTTCCTCTTACCCAGCAGCCTCATACTTTCACAAATATACTCAGCATACCTACTCATCACATGTCCAACCATAATCCTGCCACTCTCTGCCTTTGGCCCCAAGCCATCCAACCTGGGCTGACCACCTAACATACATGTTCCTACTCCTGTACACCCTCATCACACCCAGTACAAATATTAATGTCACTGTCACATCCACCTCTGACTCCTGCCTTATTTTTCAATGCCACTGTCTACAACCCATATAACACAGCTGGGCTCCCCACTCTCTCGTAGGCCTTCAATGTCACTCTTAATGGTACTGGTCTGTCACAAATCACACCTGACACTCCTCTCCACCACCTGCATCCTGCCTGCACTCTCTTCTTTACCTCTCCCTCACACTCTCCATTACTCTGAACTTTTAGTTATGTACTTACCATAACTTTAGATGTTTGGGATCCATCTCGCCTACATTCTGTACTGATGGGTTCGGAGCCGATCCTCGGCTCCGACTCGGCACGCTATACTATAGAGTGAAGTCTCTAATTGGCTGAGCTATTCTACATCCCAGGATGCACCACCACTACTTCCCCAGATCTTGTTTGTCCGCACACAGTCATAGATAGTTGAAATAACATTGCCAGGTGTTTCAAGATGAAACGGCTAAACTGAACCGTCCGGTCTCTTCTGATCTCCAAGGCAGGGGGAAGGAGGGTGGGTTATTAGAATGAAGTAGATGGATCCCAAACATCTAAAGTTATTAAGTACATAACTAAAAGATGTTATGTGATCCTATCTCGCCTACATTCTGTACTGATGGGACAGCGTCCCTAGCACCTGATTCCTGGGTGGCTCACTGGAAAACACTCCTGAGAACTGTGGAACCAAAGGAAGCTTGCCCCCGAGATGCCACATCCAATTTGTAATGAGAAATGAAGGCGTGAGGAGAAGACCAGTTAGCCACAGCACAAATGTCACTAATGGCAAGCTTAGAATGAAAGGCTATCGAAGTAGCCATAGCCCTTGTAGAATGAGCTTTCACAGTGGTTGTAAGCTCTCTATTAGAAAGAAAGTAAGTATGACTGATACAGTCTCTGATCCACTTGGCAATAGTGACCTTCGTGACGGCTTTGCCCAATTTATTGTCCAAAAAGGACACAAACAACTGATCTGTTTTCCGTGTTTGGTGCGTCCCAAGTAGAAACGCAATTGCCTGTGAACATCCAGTGAATGGAAGATGTATTCCGCTCTGTCTGAGTAGTTGGGGAAGAAAACTGGGAGTTCCAAAGACTGTTGAAGACAAAAACTAGAACAAACTTTGGGAACAAAGGATGGATTAGGCCTGAGGGATACTCTATCCTTGTGAAAAACCAGGTACGGTGGTTTGAAACATAGGGCTTGAAGTTCCGAAACTCTTCTGGCTGATGTAATTGCCACCAAAAAAACAGTCTTCCAAGAAAGAAATTTCAAGTCACAAGTTGCTGCCGGTTCGAAGGGGGAAGAGGTCAAAGCACCTAATACAAAATTAAGATCCCACGGTGGAGCGGGATAAGAAATCGGAGGTCGTAGCAGCCCAGCATCATTCATGAAGGCTTTACACAACTTATTGCTCATCAAAGGTGGGTCTATACTTTCATGAAAATTAGAAATAGCTGCCAATTGAACCTTGATGGTAGAGACCGAAGAACCTTGATTGAATAAGGAAGCTAAAAATTTCAAAAATTCTGACACCAGGGCAGTAATGGGATCTAATCCCCGGAGTAGGGCCCAAATGGCGAATCTCTTCCATTTGCTGTTATACATTTTCTTAGTCGAATTCTTGTGGGCCGAGGACAAGATATGTATGACTTCCGAGTCCAAAACCTGGTTCCTGACTATGGTCGGAAGTGGAGGAGCCAAGCTGTTAACCTCAATGAGTGAAGGGACTGATGAAGCTGTCCCGACTGGTGGATCAAGAGGTCTGGAACCTGGTCCAGGAACCATGGACCGTCCAGTGCATATTTCCAAAGAAAGGGCAGCCAGACTTGACGAAGCCAGTATGGGGCAACTAAAATCATCTTGCACTGCAAGAGAATCACCTTCTGGATCACCCTGGGAAGAAGGGGAACCGGTGGAAAGGCATACAGTAGGCCAGTGGGCCAAGCTTGGACTAGGGTGTCCTTGGGAAACCCCCCCGGAACTGGGGTGAGAGAGAAGAACTGTAGACATTTCGTGTTGAGCGGAGTTGCAAATAGGTCGCAACAAGGAGTTCCCCATCTTCTGAAGATCTGAGTTGCCACTCTGTCGTTCAGAGACCACTCGTGCGGGGAGAGAATAGTTCTGCTCAGTCTGTCGGCTATCACATTGGATCTCCCCGGAATGTGTGTTGCTACCAAGAAACGACTGGTTGCAATAGCCCAATCCCATACTTTCATGGCCTCTCTGCAAAGGGGGTAGGACCTGGTCCCTCCCTGCTTGTTCAGATACCAGACTACCGACATGTTGTCGGACTGAATGGCAATCATGCCCTGGGGGAGGTAATTGTGTAGTGCTTGTAGCGACAGAAGCACCGCCCTCATTTCCAGTATGTTGATGTGTAGGGAATTCTCGTCAGGGTGCCACTTGCCTTGGACTGACCTGCCCAGGTAATGTCCCCCCCACCCCGTCTGGGAGGCGTCCGTAGTCAAAGTGGCTACTGGAGGTGGAGGAACTAAGGGTCGCCCCTGATCCAGGTTGGAGGAAAGAAGCCACCAACGGAGGTCCTGTTTGCATGTCTCCGTGATCATAATGAGGTGACGGAGAGGGAGATCCTGATACGACCACTGGACTAACAGGAGCCACTGGAGAATCCTCATATGCAATCTTGCTAAGGGAACTAGGAGAACGGTAGCAGACATGGAACCCAACAGTTGTAGGACCATCCTTGCTGGGGCTCGGCGTTTGAAGAGCAATGCTCGGACTTGAGATTGTAATATTTCTATCCTCTCTGTAGGAAGATAGACCCGCATTTGCTTTGAGTCTATCTCTACTCCGATAAACCGTATGCGCTGAGATGGCAGCAACACAGACTTTTCCCAACTGAAGGCGATTCCTAGGGAGTTGCCTAGAGATATAGTGGCTGCAAGGTTCTGTAAGAGTAGACGCCTGGAAGTGGCAGTTAGGAGACAGTTGTCTAGGTATGGAAACACCTGGAATCCTAGACTTCTCAGGTGAGCAGTCACCACCGCCAAACATTTGGTGAACACCCTAGGGGGCTGTGGTGAGACCAAAGGGCAGTGCACGGAACTGGAAATGACTGTCTCCCAGGCTGAAGCGCAAGTGTCTCCTGGACGCCTGATCTATCAGGATATGATAATAGGCGTCCTTGAGATCTATGGAGCACATCCAAACACCTTCCTCCAGCAGCGGGAGAATGGACTGTAAAGTGACCATCCGGAAGTTGGACTTCTTGACAGAACGGTTGAGCTTGCTGAGATCCAAGATGGGCCTCATGCCCCCGGTCTTTTTTGGCACCAAAAAGAATCTTGAGTAAGTCCCTAATCCGGTCTGGTCTTCGGGGACCGGTTGGATGACTCCTTTTTGAAGCAGCTTTGAAATTTCGATGGCTGCAAGATCCCGTTGACTGGGTGGTGGGTCCGGGATTTTCCGGGATGGTGGGGGGGCTGAGAAAAAGGGATGTTGTAACCTCCGGCAAGGATCCGGAGCACCCATCGGTCCTGAGTGATATTCTCCCAGGCCTTTAGGTGCCTCGAAAAACGACCCCCGACTGGCTGCGGAGCGGTGCAGTCGGGCAATCCCTCAGGGATGCTGGAAGGCTGAGGAGCCACGAAGGACTCGCGGTCTCCAGTGTTGTGGGGGCTTCTGCCGCCTCTGGGACGGCGTCTTCCTGAAAAATTTTCTCTGCCTCTAGAAGGGGGATCATCCTGCTGTGAGGGTTAAGTCTTCTGAGATTTGCGGAACCACATTTTCCCTCCTCTTCTAGCCTTGGGATAAGGCCGGAAGGGAGTGGAAAACAGTGCCCCTACGGCAGTCAAAGTCTTACCCTCTTGTTCACAGCAGGTCAAGGTGTCCTTTACCTTGGGTCCAAACAAGGAGGACCCATCAAAGGGAGCGTCGGCAAAGGAAGACTTGAAGGCCTCCGCAAAATGACATAGGCAGAGCCAGGCTTGTCTCCGTAGAGCAACACCTGTATCCGCTTACCGCCTTCGGCCGCATATGAAATGAGCCTCATGAACGAGTTCGATATTGATGATAGAGTAGCCAACTGAGAGCTAACCGTCTGGGCCAACTGCTCAGGTAGGTTACCAGAGAGGGTATCTGAAAGCTCCTTGACCAGATCCCTCTGAAGTCTGGTGAAGTGCGTCAGGTAATTCAGAGACCTTAAAGTAAAGGTTGCTGAAGTAAGGGTGCGCCTGCACGATCCATACTCCTGGACTCTTTATTTGGAGGATGGACGGACGTCGAAGCCTCTGCCACATCTTGCTGGGTAGCAGATGCCACCACCAGGGCATCTACGGCCACACCTTTAGATAAGAATTCCTTTTCAGGGGGGGCTGACAGAAATTTATTCGGGTGAGCTGGCACCGGTTCCACAGAATCCGGGTGCTCCCACGCCCTTCGAGAGATCAAATCCAGGAGCTCATCGAAGGGCGGAGACACCCAGGAGGCGGAAGGCTGAGCCCCGAAGGCCTTGAGGAATACCGACTCCTCAGCGGAAGGGGGTTTGGACTGCCAGTCGCCTCGTTGTTTGAGGATTTCTAAGACGTCCACAAAGGAGACATCATCCGAGGATGACTTGGGGGACCCCTCCGCATCATCGAGGTCGGTGTCCGAGGTGAGAGACTCATCAGGCGAGTCGACGTGCTTCCTCTTACACTGTCTCTTCCTGGGAGGTTCCTCCGAAGCCTCGGAAGGACCCCCAGGAAGGGAGGAATCCCCAATGGGGGTGACCTCAGGCCCCAGGGCTCCGCTGTCCTGAGACAGGGGACAACAAAGGAACAAGTCTTCGTGCCAAGGGAAGGTGCCGGAGAGATGGTGGAGGTAGCCAAGGAAGATTTGGCCAAAGCAGTCCTCATGGCCCTGAAGGCTGGACCCCCCTCCCCGAGTCCTGGGAAGGTCCGACCCCCGAAGCCACAACAGTAGACGGCACTACCGCAGCCGACGCACCAAGAGGGAGGCTCGGAACCGAAAGCATCGGACCCAAAGTGTTACCACCGGGGCCGACCGAGAAGGTCCGTGTACCGAATTCCGACCCGAAGGTCGAGGTTGGAGTAAGGGTCGGAGCCGACCTGAGAACCTCCACTGGCTCCACCAGCACCGACTCCAATGGTGCCGAGGCTGTTGGAGGAGGAACCAATACAATAGGGTGGACAATCGGCTCCGGAGCCGACTGGGCTGGAGCAGAGACTAACTTTTGGAAAACTGGAGACTGGAACAGCCTTTGAAGCACCCTGTCTATATCCGATTCGAAGACCAAGAAGAGACCGATCGGGCCCGAGTTGACCTCTCCGCCGGTTCCAAAAGACTAGGGGACCGGCTCCGAATAGTCTCAAGCAGTATCGTCACCGAGGGAGATTCCACCAGTACCGAAATTTCCCTCGGAGCCGACGGGGACTTTGACGCCGAGGTAGAAGAGTCTGAGCGAACGACCTTTCTCGGCTCCGAAACCAATGGTGCCGAAGAAGGTGACCTGCCTCTCGATGCTCAAGCGCTCGGCTCCGAAGACAGCAGAGTCGAGGTTGGAGGCATCGAGGCAGACCGTTCCGATCTCGGCTCCGAAGTCCGTGGAGCCGACGGAGAAGCCTGCCTTGATTTCTTAGCTGTCTGCTCCGATGGACTGGTCGGAGCCGAAGACTTCTTCTTCCTGGAAGGAGAGGGGGAAGAAGATAAAGCCTCCTCAAAGGAAGGGGTGATGAGCCCCTTCGAAATCAATTTGTTTTTCCTCTCTTGGAGGACACGAGAGGAAAAGGCATGACACACACTACACGACTCTTGAAGGTGCTTAGGGCCCAAGCAATAAACACATAGAGAATGGTCATCCGTGATTGACATCTTGTACCCACACTTGGTATATTTTTTAAAGCCCGAAGGCCTATGCTCCTTCGACATCTCTACAGACACACACAAAAAAACAGAACAAGAAAAAAACTACCACCAAGGGACAAATCCCTCTAATTTAAACAGGAAAGACCCACAGGTAGACACTACAACACAGCTCTAGCAGAGCGCGAGGGCAAGGCCCCTCTAACTAAAACGGGACCTTGACGTTAGGAAAAATATAAATCACTACACAAAAGTCAAGTAAATCACAATGTATGACACACTAGAAGTAAAGCGCGAGGAAACCCTTTACTAATTAAAGCGGGAACCTAGCGCTAAGAAAAATCTACACAAATTCTCACAAAAAACACTTAAATGACAAGTAGCTGTTAAAACAGCTTTTGGGTGAAAATTTAGGAATTTTCTGACAGAAATTAGTCAGTAAATAGTACTTAGCCGAGCCAAGTCGAGACCACGTCTATTGCTATGAAGCGGCAAACGAGATCTGGGGAAGTAGTGGTGGTGCATCCTGGGATGTAGAATAGCTCAGCCAATTAGAGACTTCGCTCTATAGTACAGCGTGCCGAGTTGGAGCAGAGGATCGTCTCCGAACCCATCAGTACAGAATGTAGGCGAGATAGGATCACATAACATCTGTTGTTCCCAAGTATTTGTTTATCCACCTTTGCAAACTGTACTCCCTGCATCCTCACCATTCCTCCATCCTCTCTTCCATTCATACACATATATTCTGCCTTAGTCCTGCTGACCAGCATTCCTCCCTTCTCTAGACCATAAGTCAACCTTTCCAGGGTCTCTTCAACCTGTTCCCTACTCTCACTACACAACATAATCTCATCTGCAAACAGCACAGTCAACAGGGACTCCTGTCTGATCATGTCTGTCAAGCTGTCCATCACCACTGCACATGAAACAGGACTCACAGCTGCTCCCTGATGTACTTCCACCTACACCTTAAATGCACCTGTCACTCCCAAATCAGAACTCACTGCTGTCACAGTAGAGTTGTACATATCCTGTAGCATTCTTACAGATTCCTCTGCTACTCCTGACCTTTTCATACAATACCATAACTCCCCTCTAGGCATTCTGTCATATGCTGTCTAAGTCCACAGAGACACAATGCAGCTACTCCTGATCTTGTCTGTACATCTCCAACACTTTCATAGTAAACATCACATCTGCACTGATCTTTCCTGGCATGATACTATACTGCTGATCAGTAATCCTCACCACCCTTATCTTAGCTTCCACCACCCTTTACCATTACCTCATGCTGTGACTGATCAATGTTATCCCTCTGTAGTTACTACAGCTGTGCACACCACTATTATTCTCATAATATATATATATATATATATATATATATATATATATATATATATATATATATATATATATACACACATATATATATATATATATATATATCTATATATATATATATATATATACACATACATACATACATACACGCATTCTCCAGGGTATGAGTGTGAATGCAAAGGCTACCAAAATATCAAATGATGTGCATGTGTTACAGCAATGTGAAGACAGTGTCACTAATGTTGGTCCATAGCCCACCATGAATTTACGGCATCCCCCACATGTTGCCCCCTACCAGGTGGGCAGGAATGACTGAGCAACAAAAGTGTTATGACAGTGTGCCATACTGACAAAGAACAGACATGTATAGCAGTTATTACTTGTGCAGATGTATGCATGTATGGGTAAGTATACCTGGCTGCCTCATAACAGCTGACATGGGATGCAAAACAGCATGTAACTTAGCTGTACATTTTGTACACATGTGTAATGTTAATGTGTGTGCATCCAACAGAGTTACACTTCCACATCTAATGGTTGTTGCATTGGCCTGACACAGATATGGGTACAGCCATAAGCAGGAGTATCATGTAGGAAATAGAGGTGTCCAACTGTGTTATGACCTTGTGTCCATGCCTACTACAAACATTGATATGACCACTCACAGAGCTATATGGCCTCAGCAATACCTAACTTGTGCAACCTGTCTCAACCAAAGTAGAGACAACCCCTTTGCTGGACAGCAGTAGTGCACAAAGCACATAATGGGGTGCTATATTTGCTGTAGAGGGGGCAGTAGGAGCAGGCACCAACTGGCCAGCATGTCATCCTTTGTCTGGATGACCACAGTAGATCACAGGTGGATTACTGTAAGGCTGACTATAAGTATAAACTGGACACATCCACTGAGGGCAACCAGAAGGCCATCTTCACATATTTTGGTCTCATAGGCAGCAACCCAGACCAACCTGTAATAGAGGTCAATCACAGCACATATACACACACTTATTGCTACAGCCACGTTTAGGCCAAATATCACCACCCTGGCTCATCAGTATAGGTGGATATACACACCTCACGCACCACTACCCTCATCATCATGGATCAGGTGCAAACTACCCACTTAAATGTAAAAATAGCAAGTCACCTTGGGGACTGATAACATTCCAGTATGCATCCTACACAAACTCATATATATGCTTCCAGTTCCATTACATACTGTATGCAAGCCAAGCCTGAGCAGCTTTGACAGCACATCTGCAAGGAACACAGACACTGTCATCTTTCTACACAAATGTAAAAGGTGGTTTATGAAATGTACTGGCCTTCATAGGGGGTAATATGACAACAATACCAGGAGTACGATGCATGTTCATAAAGTGCTGCGTCTCATGTGTTTGTATAGTGTACACTGTTGACAATTAATCATGTACTGTCTCTATAAAGAAATCTGTGCAATGTCTGAGGTCCTATGATGCGTTTCCCTGTTTATGTCTTCCAGGTGCTATGTTGAAGCAGCTGGACTACAATGAGCAGGAGACTTGGGCCATAACTGAAGCCATCCTACAGAACTATATCATCCTTTTTGTTTGGGGTCGCCAAAACCAGCAGGAGCAGACTGCACTGTGGGATGAAATTGTCACAACTGTTAACTTGGGACACCATGGCTGCACGTATGATTAGGTACGTTATAGAGCAACTGACCTGATTCAGCGTGCCAGGCAACGGGCTGCTGCTGTAGCGAGGGACTGTTCCACTACTGGTGGGGGGGGCAGCTACACAGCCCCCTCTTACAGCAGTGGAGGTGCTCCTGGCCAACCTTGGGGTAGCCCCCACAACAAGATCTACACAAGAACTTGCAGTTGTGGAGGTGGGTGGCACCCAGGAAACAGGCAAGGAGTGTCCAGGTAAGACAAACGTGCACATCAATGTACTGAGATTGCATTAAAACTGTGTTCTATAGAGTCTTGAGATACATATGTCAGGGAAAAATACTTACACCATAACCACTATATCAACCCCAGTACTAAAATGTTACCAACACCTTCCTCATTCATTGTCTCCTATATAGTACCCCACTTCTTACCAACCTTCAATCTTCTCTAAAAACAAAGCTATCCTCCTGTTATCAGAAAATGTCTAACTTTGCAACCAGCTATAAATCCAAATACCACCACTGCAATGCCCTACACAAACTAAATTTGCTTGAACTTCCCAACCATATTACCGACATTCAACTTACTCATGCCCATAAACTAATCTGTAACCCTCCATCTACCCACTTCCCTTGCATCCTCCTTCAAAATGCAGATACTCTACAGACTTCTAAGATCCAATAACCAGAATTTTCATTAACTGCACAAGCCTGCTCATCCTTCAGGCAGACACCTACTATCCTTTTCCCTAGCTCACCTTTGGAAATCCCTGCCACCTCTTATTGGTACTACAGACAACCACTCTACCTTTAAGACATTGCTTCATTCCCATCTCAAAAGCCTCTAGGAATGTTCTTGCTCTCATCACACATGACTCGCCTGTTTTTCCCCATTTCTCACACGCCTTTACTTCTATCTTCTCTTCATTATACTGAACTTCTCTGACTACTACCATCTTCATTTGTCTCATTCACTCGTATTCTTGCTCTACTTTCTTTCTTGTTATTGTCCACCCTTCTAAGATTCAACAATTTCACCTCTCATTTGTGTGTTATTTCACATTCTAACAAATGTAACAGAAATATGCAGCAATTGAGTTTTCATATTCTAGTTGAATTACATGTGTGTGTAATTTTACCTTTTACATTTGTAAATATATTTTCACTGCCTTTCTTCTCTAGTGTGTACCTTCACCTCTTCCTACCTTTCCTGCCCATATTCCAGCTCCCTGAAATACACAATACAACTCTGCAAATGGCCATTTTTTGTATAAATAGTATACCTAGCAACTATATTAATTTCTTTTCATATAACTGCTGAGTCCCTAACTTCCACCTATACAGGCTACATATTTGCAGCAGTAGGCTCTTTTTCACCTACCACTGATAGTTTCCCAAGCACTCCAGTGTCTCAGACTACTGGCTCTGCCCGCTCCGTTTGCTATGCTCACTTCGCTTCCCATACCCTACTCCCATTCACACCCACCCCATAACAATAACATTTATTGTTACAGACCACACTCACCATCAGTTCCCCCCAGCCAATTAGACTACCTCACCACACTTAACATTCCCATAACACACTCCACCACACCCTTACAATCACACCTTTATTGCAATACCAAACCCACACAGTTAGATATACCCTTAGATACACCTCACTATTTATTAAAACTAGACAAGATGAACTGTACACAACAGTCCCAATTATTAAAATCAACACTCTACCCATTTACAATCTTCACTTTTCTCCTGCTTTCCTTCCTCTCCTCTTACCACACTCGACTACATATCAGTACCCCAACGGCAAACCAAAACTAAAACTTACCCTCACTCCTCTCTAAGACAAACTAAATTATTACACAAACTAACTAAACTGTATCTTTACTTACTCCAAAAACTCATTCGCTGCAGTGACATTCACCCCAATCCAGGATGCACTGCAACATCCAACACTAAAGCAAATCAGCTAAATCTCCTATACCATAAACCTACCTCTTCTCTCCTCTTAAACATAAATGCAAGAAGTATACTTAACAAAATTCAGGACCTTCATGCCCTACTAGCTGTATATAAACCAGATATAGATGTGCTAACTGAAACATGGCTTAAACCAGACCACCACAATAATGAGATTACAGCCCCAGGCTATAATATTATATGCAAAGATAGAGAAAAAGGGAGGTGGTGTACCAATATTATTCCAAAATCATCTCACCGTAGAACAATTTGATTATAACATCCAAAAAGTCAAGCATGTTGAACTAATCCTTGCCAAACTAAAACTAAACTCCAACAAACATATAATCATTGCAGGTGGCTATTTCCCAACAGGCAATAACATCACTATAATGGAAAGCCTGCTAAACTGGATCTCAAACTCTCTGCCACAAGAAACCATACTATTAGGTGACTTTAATAATGACCGTCTTAACTGTTCTAGCCACACTCCATCTACCCATATTAACCTCCATAGATTTACCCAAATTATAGCTATCCCAACTAGAACAGACAAAACATCAAAATGAGAATCCATCTTAGACTGGATTCTGTTATCTGACTCCATTCTAGCACGACATTCTGGCTGTCTTCCTGATAGTCTAAGTGACCATCAACCAACCTACCTAATTCGGAATAGACCCAAATACATAAGCCAACCCAACCTTAGGGAAGTACGTAATAAAAAGACCTTTATAACTACTGACTTCATCGATGTACTGAAAAGCTGTAATTGGACTCCCCTAAAACAACTATCTCTAGACAAAGCCATACAGTACTACTTTTCTAAAAATCCTAAGCTATCATGCTCCCTCCAGAACTATAAGAATAAAAGCTAACTATGCTCCATGACTAACTAAAGATACTAAAACTACAATGAAAGAGGGACAAGGCCTGGAGTCAATATCAAAAAAATAATACCACTAATCTGAGGCAAATCTATCTAGAGCAAAAAAGCCAAAAAAAAAACAAAACAAAAAAAACCCAAACCAAACTTGACAAAACTAACTACTACAAAAACATGCAAGAAAAATACGCTCATAACCCTAAAAAATTTTGGGCCACAATAAATGGTATACACCCAGGAAAATCCACTACTCCAACCCCAGTACTACCAAACAACCATGACAACATTCCCACACAATTTAACAGATTCTTTACCGAAACAGTTCAAACCCTTGCCATTGCCCTAAATAGCACTAGTAGCCCTATACCAGCAGCTACCCCAACCCACCCTACTACACAAAACAATACTGCCAGCTTTCCCTACACCCTGTACCCAATAAAGTAATTTCTAAACTTCTTAAGAAACTCAGACCAACCATGCTAGCAGCTGACAACCTACCAGCAGATTTCCTTCAGATATCAGCAGAGGCTATAGCCTATCCTGTATCCATCCTCATAAACAGGTCACTTGCAGAATACAAATTCCCCACCTTGTGGAAAACATCACATATTCCACTGCACAAAGGAGGCACCTCCTTGGAGCTCACCAACTACCGCCCAATCACAATCCTTTCCACCTTTATCAAAAATATTAGAAAGAGTTGTTCATTCCCAACTACTGCAGTACCTCCTAAAAAACAACTTACTCTCCAAAACTCAGCATGGCTTTAGACCCTCCCACAGCACTACTATCATTTACAGATATAGTTAACCACCACAGAAACAAGGGACTATTTGCATCTTCCATTTTCTTAGACTTATCAAAAGCCTTTGACATGGTAAACCATAATATTCTCTCCAAACTCTACCCTAAACTTCAGCTCCTCAACTATATCATGGTTCAATAGCTACTTATCTAGCCATCAGCAAGCAGTCCTATGGCATGACCAGCTGTCCCCCCCTGCTACCAGTATCCATAGGAGTCCCTCAAGGATCCCCCCTAGGCCCACTATTGTTCTTACTATTTACCAACCAAATCTCTTCTTGCTCACTCACAGAATCAGTAATACAATATGCAGAAGACACCACCCTTATATGTGCTGCCCCCACCTTAAACGAACTGCAAACTCTAAACCAAAATATTTTTTACTCTAGTAGAAACATGGTTCACTAACATCAAACTTATTCTTAACCCAATTTTTTTCAGCCCTGGTCAAGCTCCCCCCTTCCTTAATAGTTTCACCATTCACTCCAAAGATAACATTCAAATCACTCCAACTGCACACACTAAACTGCTAGGTATAGAAATAGACACTAACCTGAAATTTGACATCCATATAGCACAAACCATCAAGAAAGTTAACAAAAACCTAGAACTCCTCTATAGGAACAAACCGTTTATCACAATACATACCAAAGCTACTATTGCAAGGGCTCATCTCTTATCCATCCTTCTCTATGCCTCCCCATCCCTTACTAATCTCTGCCAAACTGATCTGAACAAAATGGAATCTTGTTATAACAAGATTGCCAAGTTCACTACTGAAGCCTCATACAAATCCCACCACTGTCTAGCCCTTAAGCAGCTCAACTGGCTCGAGTTGCCTCAACTACTCCTACTCAAATCAACTCTCAATAGCACAACAACTCTACTACTTTCCTGAAAAAAAAACCCCTGCACTCCAGTATCTAATTAACCCCCATATTCCCACTAGAGCCTTAAGATCTAGTTGCCAGAACCTCATAGTCATCAAATACAAAAATGATGCTGGCAAATCTTGCTTTGCCTGCACTATTGCCAGAATGTGGAACTTACTACCAAGCCAAATAACCTCTACTATTTAATTGGAAAAACTCCTGAAAACCCACTTTTCAAACAGTTGGCTTTGCTCATGCTACTCCCCAGATTAATTCTTACCATTACCTGTTCAATGATTCTACTAAGGGTCCCCTGATTCCTTTCCCTGTAAAGTTTAATAACCAGCTGTTATTACTTTAATAAAATTACTTCAAGTATTCATAATTACAGGCAAACACTCAGATATACATTAATACAACTAAAAAAAAAATCTATAGTTCTTACTGTTGTAATCCTGAATAAGGTTAACCTATTTACTTTACTAAATGTCTCCTTTAAGAATTTGTTAATCTATACCTTGTTGATGTTTATATGTATGTAATATTTTTCTTTATGTATTGCTGTTGGAGCTTTTCTCCCTGGGCCTCCACTGAAAATGGATCCGTCTCCAGTCGGACTTTCCTGGTTAACAAATGTAAAATAAATTAAAAAAAAATAAGTTGTAGATTTTTATAATGTTATGTAATGCCATCATTCTCCAATACTAACAGTACATGCATTGTCTTCATATTATATTGTTGTTCATGGAGATTTTCTCCACAAGACTCCATTGAAAGCAGGCTCTTATTGGACCAATGGACTATCCTGGTAAACAAACTGTAAAATACATAAAATCAGTGGGTGGGGTTTAGTTATGCACACAAGTACTTATCTATGGTTAAGGACAGCAAATTGTGTAATATCATAGTTTATACTGTACCTGTGCATAAATGTAGAATTAATTGTGGACCAACGCATATTGTGAATCAGCTGACAATACCTCTCCCTCCCTACTACCTAGCTCCCATGTCTCTACACAAGGTACAGCAGCCTGAAGCCGGTGAGTATGAGAATTTACTGTTTTGGCTCACCAGTACCCCAGGCATGTTAAGGTGTTACACACAGCCATCTGGCAATATCTGCATGATCACTTGTAGTGGGGTTCATTGCCTAATATCACAGGGGCCTATTTGCATGTGATGCCATATCTGTAGCATACCTACCTCACAAACACACACACCACAAAAAATGCAAGGATCAAGGCAAGGCTTTTTATTCTTGGTGTGGAAGATTGCACATTTCCTGTCCTATGCAGCAAGACCAGCCATAGGCAAAGGAGTCTTACTCATACTACTGGAATACAGCCTATCCCGATTGCTGAGTCATCCATAAGAAATACCAAAACTATTTAAACATTATTCAACAAAAAATGCAGATTCATTACTTTCCCCAAGGTGTGTACACCATCATTTAACTAATGAAAAATCTCAACTAGATATAATATTTGACCATTACGTGTCTACAGTAGTGAGGAAATCATTGTATGTTGTGTAACTTACAAACAAAGGTATGGCATCTAGGTCCAAGGAAGTCCTTGTTCCACTGTATTCGACTTTCATTTGACCTGTCAGAGTACAATGCTCCTTTTGGTATGTACCTAACCAAGGATATCCAGCAATTGAAATGTCCACAATGTCAACAATCTAGCAGTCCATGGCTACTGTTCTCAGCAAGAAAGGTCTCTTCTCATTAGCCTAGAATTAAATTAAATTACTGGGATTTGGTAATTTTCTAATATAATATTTCCATAGAACGTTCATAGTTACACACAGACTAAAATTATGATAGTAAAGTGGTATGTAAACAGGCAATGATGAACTAGATCTTAACAGCTTTGCAAAAGAGCAGATCATATTTGGAAAAGGAATTTTAGAAACAACTTAAAGCAATAAGCTGTACAGTTCCAGATTGCAGAATAATTTTAGCAACTACATCAAGAAGGTAGGTCTTGCCCATGAATGAAAATTGGATCCTCAGAAGTTGAACAAGAACATTGTGTAGATATACAGTGTTCCAGAGGTAGGCATATCATCATGAGACACTTAAAAAGCTAGTATTACACTTTGGTCACTGGATGGCAGCAAAGTGGAAACAGGGAAGTTATGTAAAACTAAATCCATTGGAATGATACATTCGGAACTTATAGCCAGTAAAAAAACTAGGCAGAGAAGTGCATATTAGCATACAGCTGAAATAGGATGGGCCAACATAGTATATTAGCATATTTTTGGCGCCAATTTTAAATCACAGCTATTGGTTACTTAGTAGTGCAAAGAAAGATTACTGGATATTCTAATAAAGACTAAGAATAAATTGACATGATTGGTTTAGAAGTCAATTGATTTTAAACCTTATTGGTTAGTTTTTAGTATAAATATTAAGCATTACTAAAAGATAACCATCTGAAGAAGGCTAAATAGCTGAAAGCGCTTATCACTATGGAATTTTAATGCTGTTTTTACTTTTTTCCATTAAATTTGCTTGCTGTATGACACAGGACTTTATCGTGGTGGATTTTTGCTGTGGTGGAATACCAGAGGTTTTTTCTTTGTTTGCTTCACTTTTCCACTGGTAAACCTTCAAGAAGTGTAAGATAGTTTTTTCCTTGAATTGTTGTAGCTCTAATCTTACACTGTCCATGGCGGACATTCATTCAAATACGAAAGAAAAAACTATGATTTATACGATGTCTCGGCTAACAGGAGAATCACAGAATCCCCTGCTAGAGATAAACCTGAATCAAGAAACTACATACTTGACAACAGTGCTGTCTGATGACTAGTTTTAGAAATATCTTATGTGATATAGAAAATGCTGCCTTTCGCCAAGACTACAATGGCAATGGTTCCATCCGGAAGCCTGTATACACCATAAAAATAGTTCAAGGGATGCGGATCAAATGCTTGCCTTCATATGGCAATGCATACCCAGAACTATTGGCCAAATGGCAAGCAATTAATCTCGAGACCAGCCAAAGATACATGGAACTAATTAGAGTTTTTTAAACCAGAGACCAGCCAAAGATACATGGAACTAATTAGAGTTTTTTAAACCAGAAGAAGATAAAAACATCCATTATTGTAACTAAACAAGAAAAACTAGAGAAACTGGATTTGAAGGAAGAACAAGTACATGAACTAGAACAATTACAACATAATCTCAATATTTACGATACTAAATTGAATCAACAAAAGATCAAAAAATTGGCAAGTGACCATCGAGATTTTGCGAATGGTAACATTTTCGAATGGCCTAAAGAAGAAATTACCAATGGAGGAAGAAACATAACATCAATGAGAAAAAATGGAGAACATATAGAAAGACCAAATATACAGCTAGAAGGCATGCATTCGACCACACAGAAAATGCCAACTACTAGTTCACACGAACGAAAATATCTCTCTTCTAATGACTTATTTGAAGTCAATGCTAATATTTTAACATCTCATGAAACATTATCTGAGAATACATTATTGACAAGTCATAATGACCCTACACTAACAACTAGGCCCAGGGATGGAGTTATACACACACCAGTAAATTGGCCTTTACCGGTTTTTATGAAACAGAACTACAAAACTCAGCGCCAAGAGCAAAAGTGCAAGAAATTTATGAAATTAATGAGAATCCATCTAATTTAGTAGTAAATATTTCACAGACAGAACTAAGTCATGACCTTACTAAATAAGGGTCTGACCTTTATACCATCGACATCTAATTTGAATGAATTTATAACACAGACTTTTTTTTGTAGAAATATCTCATTGAAATGCTTTTTTGGTCAAAACAACACCTATGAACCCTCTCTTGGAAAGCAAAGTACGTTTACAACAGTAAATCATCCATTAGTTGAGCTCTTTTCAAGATTATGTGAAGAAGAGATCTTTGAAACTAGGAACTCTATTAACAAAAAGAAATGTACATTTTATAACACAACAGCCAAAGAAAATGAAGCTTTAAAACAACTTAGACATTCAGATAATTTAGTCATAAAACCAGCAGATAAAGGAGGATGCATAGTCATAATGGAAGCTGAGTGCTACAAGAACAAAATGACAACAATGTTGGAAGACCAACACACACAAAAAACAGAATAAGAAGGATGTTACAACAAGAATTACACTCTTTCGTAGCATCTTATATGAACTTTTAATGGAAAGACGTATTACTCAAGAATAATATGAATTCTTTGATACACCTCATCCTTTATACCCTAGTATAAGTGGAATATCCAAAATTCATAAAGACTTGCATGATCCTCCTTTACGACCCATTGTCTCTGGTAGAGACTGGATAACGGAACCGCTATCTATGTTCATAGAAAATTAATTGAAAAAGGCATTACCATTTGCAAAGACAGTTCTGAAAGACAGTGGCCAATTTTTGAGTGATTTCTTTGAACAAACTAAACACTTGACAGTGTTTGAAAATCTTATACTGGTAACCATGGACATACCAGTTTGTTCAGTTATTCCTAATGACTATGGTTTGCATGCTATTAATACTTTCCTACGAAGACACAATATAGCAGCAGATCCAACATGTGCTCTGCTAGAACTTGTTCTAGAAAACAAGATCTTTATCTATGGAGAAGATTACAAACATGGGGAGTAGCCATGGGTACACCAGGTGCTAATAGTTATTCCAACTTGGTATTAGCAGAATGGGAGCAAGAAACCATCTTCTCGGAAAATAACATATGGCTCCCACATCAACTATACTATGGTCATTTTGTTGATGATGTCTTTATCTTATGGCAAGGAAAGATGAAAGAGCTGAATAGCTACGTCGATTACATCAATGGAAGTACTCATTTTCTTATATTCAAAGCAAGTTCATCATATCAAGAAATAGATTTTTTGGATGTTAAAGTCCACCTAGATCCTAAGGAAGACATAAATACAAGCATCCATAGGAAAGATACCTGGAGAAAAGTACAGTTTTGTACCTACCATAAATGTAGATGTTCGAGGATCCACATTGCTGCAGTCCTAACCATTGGGTAGTCCGCTGTCCCAGTCGGCCCGAATACCAAAGTATATGGCTGACGTCGGTCAAGGCATTAGTCTGACGCCAGGACGCCAGGGTACTAATGCGCATGACCGACGTCATATCCTCAGTCTTTTCTTGCCCCAGATGTCAGAAGACCCTAAAAAGACAAGGCCAAAACCAAAAACACCAAACACTCCTGCACCAAAAATATGTACAATATATACAAAATTACGAAAGTCTAACCTCACCTACACAACCACCCCTAAACACAGAGGGGTAAATTGGACTGCAGCAATGTGGATCCTCGAACATCTACATTTATGGTAGGTACAAAACTGTACTATGTTCTTCATTCCACATTGCTGCAGTCCTAACCATTGGGTAGAATCCCAAAGCAGAGGTAAGGGAGGCTGGCAAATCATAAGGAAGCAGGAGCTGTCAACATGCCTTGCAAAATAGCTGTGGCAAAACCAGCCCTAGATTTAGAGTAGAGAGGAAGGTGGTAATGCTTAGAGAAAGTATGCACTGAACTCCAAGTAGCTGCCTCCAAAATATCCTTAGTTGCCACCCCTTAGAAATGCTGTTGAAGTGGCAGTAGCCCTAGTGGAATGAGGCCTAATCCCAGCTGGAATCTCCTTGCCATGATGGGAATAACAAAATGCAATGCAAAACCCAATCCACTTAGAAATAGTTTGTTTTGACACAGGCTTGCCCTGAGAACTCAAAGCAAAAGAAACAAACAACTGCTGAGACTGCCTAAAATCCTTAGTCCTGCTTAAATAATAACGCAACTGCCTGTGTACATCTAAAGTGTGCAAAATCTTTTCCCCCTTATTTTGGGGATCTGCATAGAAAGTAGGCAAATGAATAGTTTGGTTTAAAGCCACACTAGAAACCACCTTAGGCATAAAAGAAGGATTAGTACGTAATGATACCCTATCCTTATGGAAAATCAAAAGGCTCTACCGCCATAAGGGCCTGCAATTCAGAAACCCTTCTTGCAGAAGTAATGGCCAACAAAAAGCAGTCTTCCATGACAAGTATTTCAATTCAGCAGTAGCCGCAGGCTCAAAAGGTTGTAGAGTAAGTTTCTCCAACACAAAATTGAGATCCCAAGCAGGAGTAGGAGCTCTACGTGGGGGGTCTTATATTCTTTGCCCCTCTAAGAAATTGCTTGAACAAAGGATACAAAAACAATGGTGGGTCACAATCATAGTGAGCTGAAATTGCTGCAGCATGAATCTTAATGGAAGAGAAAGACGAACCTTTGTCCAATAACTCAGTAAGATATTGAAGAGCCACACTCAAATTAGGCTCAGAAATCTCCAAATTCTTTGCTGCACTCCAAAATAAAAATCTCTTCCATTTTTCTGCGTACACTTTCCTTGTACTAGGTCTTCTGGCTTCCATAATCACATTTAAAACTTGTTGAGGAAGTTGAGACCTGCTGTGTTTCAAAACAGAATATGCCAGGCTGTTAGATGGAGAGTGAAGCTTGACATTGAGCAGGTGACCGTCCCTCTGAGACAACAGGTGTGGAATCAAAGGTAAAGGCCATGGAGGCTTCCTTACCAGACTCCTCAGTAATGGGTACCAGTTTCGCCGAGGCTAATCTGGAGCTATTAAAATCATACTTGGCTTGTCTTGTCTGACCTTTAGGAGCACCTTTGGGAGAAGAGGCAGAGGTGGAAAGGCATACACATGAAGATTTTTCCAACTGAAAGAAAGAGCATCCACTTTCCAAGCTGTGTGATGAAACCTCTTTGTGCAAAACTTTGGCAGCTGGTGGTTTAGTGGAGAAGCGAACAGATCTATGTCTGGAGTTCCCCATGACACTGTCAATTTCCGAAATACATGAAGATCCAGTTTCCACTGTGGGGATCCATGATTTGTCTGCTTAACACATCTGCTAAGGAGTTCTGTGCTCCCGGCAGAAACCTTGCCTGAAGAGTTAGTTGCAAGCTGAGCGCAGTCTCCCATAAAATCATTGCTTGCCTGCACAACGGGTAAGAATGCGTTTCCTTGTTTGTTGCTGTACCACATGACAGTTGTGTTGTCTGTTAGAATCAACACCTGCCCTGGAAGAAGTAACTCCTTGAAAGCCCTTAATGCAAACTGGACTGCTAACATCTCCTTCATGTTGATATGTAGATGCTGTAGTCTGGCAGGCCACTTGTCTTGTATCCACTTTCCATTTAGATGAGCTCCCCAAGCAATGTCTGAGGCATCTGTCGTTAGAATCTGACTCGCCTCTGGCCGGGTCACAGAGAGTCCCTTGTTTAGGTGACATTCCTGAGCCCACCACAAAAATTCCTGTTGAATGCAAGGTATTATTTGAATGACAGTGTCCAAATCCTGGCAGTGCTGTGTCCATACATTTTGAGATACCATTGCAGCTTCCTCATATGTAGTTTGGCATTGGGAAGCACCAGAATACAAGATGCCATGAACCCTAAGGCTTGAAGGACTGTCCTTGCAGTCAGCCCGGACTGAAGAGATAGTTGATGGAAGTAAATGGAAAGATTCTTTTGTTTGTCCGGGGTTAAAAGGCCATCTGGGCTGCTGTATTCAGTCTCACACCCAGAAAGCACATGTCTTGAGAGGGTACTAGACTGGACTTTATTTCGTTCACAGAATACCCTAGGCATCTTAGCACTGCTATCACATATTCCAAATGCTGTAAAGGTCTTTCTTTTCTTGAGCCAGAATCAGGCAGTCGTCCAAGTAAGGATAGATTTGAATTCCTTTTAGCCTGAAGTAAGCTATCACTGGAGCCAGAACCTTTGTGAATACTCTGGGCAGTAGATAAGCCAAAGGGCAATGCAGAGAACTGATAATGGGAATTTCCAGCTCGAAAACGCAGATACTTCCTGCAACTTAGTCTGATAGGCACATGAAGGTAAGCCTCCTTGAGATCTAAAGTTACCATCCAGTGATCTTTGCCCAGCAGAGGTAAAAGCTGTTGTAACGTCAACATTTTGAACTTGGGAATGTCCAGATAAGTGTTGAGGATAGATAAATCCAAAATTGGTCTCCACATGTTCCCCTTCTTTGGTACTAGGAACAGGCGAGAATAAAATCCTAGGCCCCTTTCTGGCACAGGAACTGGCTGAATGGCCCCTATTTGGAGTAACAGAGAAATGTGCTTGTGAGCCTCTTCTTTGTAGAGGAGGAATGTCTGGCATGCCTTTGAAAGGAGGTAAGGTATGGAAATAAAACCTGTAACCGTGGTGAATGATATCCAAAACCCATCTGTCTTGGGTAATTAAATCCCAATTTTCTTTGAAAAGAGCCAGCCTTCCTCCCAAAGGTGCTGCCAGACAAGAATGTACTGGCAGCTGAAAAGGTAGGTCATTGGGTCTGTTTACGAAAGGACTGTCCCCTGCCCTCACCAGAAGTCTGAGCAGGTGAACTCCCTGTTCTAGGCCTAAAAGAACCTTGAGCTCTGCCCCTACCACGTCTAGACCTACCCCTAGACTGGGAATCATAAGCAGGATATGTCCATCCCTTAGTAGGCCAATTTCTACTAAACTTGGAGGCTGCACCTGCAAAAATCTTTAACAGTTTGCATAGACTTAGCCTTGTCCTCCATTTTCTTAAAACTGCTTCCACAGGCGAACCAAACAACACGTCAGACTGTAAAGGAGCATCCAAAATCCTTGTCTTAACATGCTCAGCTAAATTCTGATCCCTCAACCAGGCGTCCCTCCCAAGAACAGAACCAGTGGCAGCCACCCTCGAGGAGGCCTGCACAGCATCAAAACCACATTGCAAGGAATGCTTACCCACCTGTTCAGACACATGAACTAAATCCTGCAACTCTTTACACTCAATACCTTCTGCCAGAGCATCCACCTTAGACTTCAATTGTGAAAGGAGATAATTTTGATATTTTAACATGTGAAACTGGCAATTCAACGCCTCATGGCTAAAGTGGAAGAAGTATACACTTTCTTTCCCCATCTATCCAAAGCCCTTGCCTCTTTATCAGGAGGAACAGGATTTTTAACAACAGAAGCCTTAACACCTTTAGGCCTCTGAGAGACAGTTTCCGGGTCTGCCCTAGGACTCTAAAAAGATACTTATGAGCTTCAGGCACCCTATAGTACCTATCCGGTTTAACTGGGGCAGGAGGCAAAGAATCAGGGTTCAGGGAAGCCTCTGCAAAAACATCTTCCACCACATTCAGAACAGGAGGTATAGCTAAAGGCCTATGCTGGGGTAAAACAAGAATTCCCTAAGCCTCTTCCTGGAATCAGAGAAATCTTGACCTTCCCATTTAAAATGCTCCCTCATGGAATGCAGAGTCTCTGAAAATGAAAAATCCTCAGGAGGAGAAGCTGAAGGAGTAGAATCATCCACATCAGAATCAGAATAAGGAGGATACTCCTGCAAGTCTTCAGCCGAAGACTCAGAAGCCTCGAACACTGCTCAAAACTCTCAAACTCAGGTTCCACCCTAGGCCTCTTATCAGGAGGTGGCATAGAACCTCTAATCATAGTAATCAAATCCTCTGCCATTTTAAGCATATGTTTCTTAGGCAAAGATCCTGAAGAGCTAGGAGAAACCCCCACTGAAGTTAAACCTGGCCTGCCTCTCAAAGAAGCCTTGGAAACAGAAGGGGAGGCTCTAACCACCTTAGGAAGAGAGGGAAGAACAGCCACCTGAGAAGCCCCTTCAGCCTGGCCTACCTCCTGAGAGGACACATCCTGTAACAGTAAAGTCTCTCCCTGAGACTCCAAAGAAACTCCTGGCAGAACCTCCGGCTCCACTGAGCCTTCTAAAGAACCGGACGTCCGGGACTGTCGGTTCTTCCACTCTAGGCTTTGCTGCTTTGTCCTTGCGCTTTTTGGAAGCGCCGGAGCATCCGGCGGCATTTTATAATTACAACGCTTCCCAAAACTAACCTGGCACAGTCTAACCTTCTCTTAATAGTGCGTTTGTTAAACCTAGCACAACAGCGGTATCCAACTACGTCGTGCTCAGGCCCTAAACAAGGTATACACAAGGTATGGTAATCCCTATGAGGTATCTGTTTCCCACAAGAAATACAGTTATTCACTTTTTCTGACATCCGTTAAATACTGAGGCAAGAAAAAACAAAATATTCCCAACGGGTACTTAGCCAACTTTGATTCGGTCTGAAACTCCGACTTCAGAAAATTTCAGAACGCCAACCTGCACTCGCAAAACTGCTTCTGCATCGGACCATGCGGCAAAAAAGACTGAGGATATGACGTCGGTCATGCGCATTAGTACCCTGACGTCCTGACGTCAGACTAATGCGCCTTGACCGACGTCAGCCATATACTTTGGTATTCGGGCCGACTGGGACAGCGGACTACCCAATGGTTAGGACTGCAGCAATGTGGAATGAAGAACATCCATTACATAAACAAAGTATGCACCCTGGACATATCTTCAAAAACATCTATGAAAATCAAGTCCTACGGGCATCTAGATTATGTATTAAAGATGAGGAATTTGTTGAAGAACAATGCAAAGTACGGAGATACCTTAAGGAAAGGTCCTACTCAGATAAAAATTTAAGACTCAAACACAATTTTCAGGAAATAAGGAAAGGCAGAGGCCAACCTTATTTCTCCAAGAACACTTCTTTACAGTAAGCCATTGTTTCTGATAACTTATAGTTCAGACAATAAACAGATATGTGATATAAGAAGAAAACATTGGTCAATATTAACAATGGATGAGAAAATTAAACATATAGGAGAGCAACCGAGATTTCAGTATAAAAACAAGAAAAATTTGAAAAGACTCCTATGAAATAGAGATGGTACCACCACACAAAATATACGTTCAGACAGAAGGGGCACTTTTAAATGTAGTAGATGCAAAACCTGCCCTTACATTGACAGTTCAAATGCCTTTGTCTCCACTTATGGAAATAAACAATATCACTTCAATGTATATGCTGAATGCACCACAGCACATCTAATGTATTTGGCCACTTGCCGTCAATGCAATGTTTTTTACATAGGCAAGACATTAAAGATCGTATGCTACGACACTTAAGAGATATACGACAAAAGGAACCAAACAATGCACTAGCAGTGCATGTAACACAACATCAGACTCATTCCTTCCTTTTTAAAGCAATTGAAACTGTTATCCAGACCAATAGAGGAGGAGACGTCCATAATCGAACTGAACTACATGAAATATCTTGGATAATTAACATGAGAGCAAATCATCCCCTGGACTAAACACTATAGTTCCATTGAAACCCATATTAAAAACTAGAAGGAATACTATTACAACTCAGAACCACTAGACTTATAATTTATTTACATTTTTTCCTTTTAGCTGACATAATAACTATGTATATATTTCAGTTTTGTTAGGTTCATCATATACAAAATAAGTTTAATCATATACAAAATAAGTTTAATAAGTATAATAATATTCAGCTAAGTATTTATTAATTCTGATATGGAAAGTACTTTAGATCTAAATATTGCTTTCCACTAAGGATGTGTACATGTTCTTGCTTCATAATAGTGATAGTTTTGCAATAGGTATATTTGGACATTGTTTTCTATCAAGGCAGTGAATAGGGACGTCATTTCATATATTTATATATCTAGAGATTTAGTAAATAATGGACTCTCTATTTATATAGTAAAAGGATATACAAATGTAATGTGCAGTTATGCATTTCTGTGCTGATGAAAGTAGAGTTGGCATAGTGACCATGCTTTTGGCTGTGTCAGTAATATTTTAATAGTTTGGTAGTTATAGGTAAGAATTGTTTCGTATATCTGGAAAAGTAGATAACTGTTAAAGATCATATATAAAAATTCCAGAAAGGCAACCTGCTAGTTAAAGTTAATTATAGTAAGTTTATATATGACAAAGAAAAATAAAACAAATGCTTTTGAAAACATTTTTAAAAAACCTAGTATTACACTTTGGCCACTGGATGGCAGCAAAGTGGAAACAGGGAAGCTATGTAAAACTAAATCCATTGGAATGATACATTCGGCACTTATAGCCAGTAAAAAAAACTAGGCAGAGAAGTGCATATTAGCATACAGCTAAAGTAGGATGTGCCAACATAGTATATTAGCATATTTGTGGCGCCAATTTTAAATCACAGCTATTGGCTACTTAGTAGTGCAAAGAAAGATTACTGGATATTCTAATAAAACGAATGAATTGACATGATTGGTTTAGAAGTCAATTGATTTTAAACCTTATTGGTTAGTTTTTAGTATAAATATTAAGCATTGCTACTAAAAGATAACCATCTGAAGAAGGCTAAATAGCTGAAAGCGCTTATCGTTTTATCACTATGGAATTTTAATGCTGTTTTTACTTTTTTCCCCATTAAATTTGCTTGCTGTTTGACACAGGACTTTATCGTGGTGGATTTTTGCAGTGGTGGAATACCAGAGGTTTTTTCTTTGTTTTTTTTCCTGTTGTGTAGTTTGTTTATAGCAGGGGACCACCAGACTGATTTCCTTGTTTTGGAGGACAGCATCTTGGTTCTGTATGGGATGGCACGATTCATGCATAAGTGGATGTGCTCACACAGTACCTTAGTGTAGGATTCAGCAGTCGAACTTTCAGATCCCATCTGCATGGGTGTCAATGAAGTTTATCACTTCTGACTTCAGTAACATGAAGTTGGCTTTGGAGAAGTTTTTTTTATGGAGGTTTCCTTACTGGGGGTGGGATGTGGATGTCAAGGGTGATTTGCTTATGGCCAGACCTGACCAATGAGGGGGTGACCACTGGTGTGGAGCATCTATCTCCCATGTTGGCAATAAGGATACTGGAGCCCCTCGTGGGACAATGGATTAGTTGATCCAGGGCATTGGAATTTATGAATTCCAAGAACTGTTGGGAAAAGTTGTTGGTACCGGAGTAGTTTTCCCAGTTAATGGCAGGGTAGTTGAAATCACCCAGGGTGTTTGGTTGTATCTTAATATTTTCCAGTATGTTTAGAAAGATGTAGTGAGAATCTTGGGGCATGATGGGGGATCTGTAGCAAGCTACAAATTTGACTGCAGTCCTACCTAGTGTTAGTTGCACCTGGAGAATTTCAGATGCATTGTGTTGGGCAATTAGCCTGGAGGTTTGAATATGGACACTCCTCCACCTTTAGTGTTTCGGTCTTGGTTTTGTGGCCAAAAAGCGTGGTAAGAGTTGTAGCCTGGTATTGCAGAGGTGCTCTCTGGAGCCTTGAACCAGGTCTCAGTTACTGCACAGATATCGATGTTATTTTTAGGAGTGCCTCAAGAGAGTGCATTTTGAGGTTTAGAGTTCTAGCATTGAGTAGCATTACCTTCAGATTTTGCATGCTTGTATCTGTTACGGTGGTGGTTTTGTCCTTTGAACCTTGCCTAAAAAAGGCACTATAGGGGTGGCAAGAGCTTTAGCCAGTAACCTGAATCCCAGGGGTGACAGGTGCAGACCATCTCTGGCAAAGCATCATGGTTTGTCGATCATGTCTTCCCAGGCAGACAGCTACTGGATCCACTTTGACACCAGAAGCTTAGTCAATTAATGAAGTCAATCATTTTGTCCTTATACTGTGGTATCATTCCGGGCGAAGGCAGGATGCTACTCAGGGCTAAGGTCATACCTGCCTGGGTCACATGATCCAAGAGCTCTTCCATGTCTCTTTTCATGTAGTCCAGCGAGGTACGTCTCAAGTCCTTCACTCCAACATGGACAATGACAGAATCTTAATTTTACTTGTTGTGGAGTGACTTGCATAGAGAGTCACCTATGACTAAAGTGTTGAGTGATACAATGTTGAAAATGAAAGGGGACTACATTTATAAAATAGCAGGGAAGAAGATAAACTCTTCCCACTATCCTGGCAAAACTGGCAATTCAACTAGGATTGTACGGTCTTCAGATACTGAAAAAAAGATAAATGTCTGAAGTACTAATAAATCAAGCCTGGTGCCTTACTCCAAGACACACTGTTAGTTTGTACAATATTTTGTACTCAGAGGTTCATATCTAGACTTTCCTGAAATGTGTACAATACTGTAAACTATAATACATTACTAAATACTTTGTTTCTTTTCCCTTCATATAGATTTAAAACATATGAACAAGGATATAAAACCACTCCATCCCCAAGATGACCATCTGATAAAAACCCTATTCAGATTATGTAACAAGCAAGAGGTATGGCATGAATAAGACACTCATTACCCCTATATTAGTCAAGTTCTAGGAGCATAAAGGGATAGCAGTTAGTGCCAATACTTTATTTGTGTTTAAATTGTACAACTTCAGATCATCTTGAACAGGTGAAACACAGTACATTTAGTAAAATGAATGCAACAGCCTTACTACAAGACATGTATGCAGTATAAATTAAAGTGATCTGAAAAGACTGCACCAGTTTTCGTCTCACTTCCACTTTGACTGAAACAATGTTAATACCTTGATTCTTTTTGCATTATGTAAATACCGTAATGACTTGTTCTTGATAGCAGTTTCTTTTAGACAGACAAGTATTTTAACATACAACGTAATGGCTTGTGAGGAAAACAGTAGTCCTCCAATCTTTCATGGCACAATGTTAAAGCCACCAGTTAAAGAGGCCTGGACCATGGACAATAGCTTACCATCTACTAATGAAGTTGTTGTTGTGTCTTTCGGCTTTTCCCGGTTAGGGGTCGCCACAGCGGAACTCTAGTCCGCTAATGATTGGCAGTAGATTTTTACATGCAGAGTTGCCAGCCCTGATGCACATGTCTCCACACAGAAGACGCTCTAGCTGAGAATCGAACAGGATGTCTTACTGTGAGGCGATAACGCTACCGCAGCACCACATCTACTAATGAAGTAAGAGGCCATTTTATGATACAGGAAAGTGATCACGGTTCAACTAAACAGTCCTCCAAGCTGACGGAAAGCTACTGGGGGGTATTTCCTGTATTGCTTGCATCTCTGCCAGGAGCTTCTAGTTAGCAGCCATAACAGTGCTGACTGTTCATAGTTTTACACAAAATTAAAATAGAATGCAAGACAAAATTTATTAATGCAGCACAAATCTGCATGTAGCAGTTCTGTCTTAAGCCAATACAAAAAAATTAAGGGGGAACCATAACACTACTGTTGCCTAGTAACCCTCGACAATTATAGTAAGTGTGTGTCAATCTGCTTTTAACATGAACTAAGTCGCAATCAAAACATGAAGGCAGCCTCCCTCACTAAATCATAAATTCTACTTGACTGTTAGAAATAAAACAAAGTAGCTATGCAGCTATGTTACCAATAAAGTTGAAATAGACAAATTGCAAAAATGTTTCAAACTCTTTAAATATCACATTATGAATAATTAAAAAAAAAAAACTTGGGAGAGAAAAATGGTATGCATAAACCAGTTCTACAGGTAATGGTTACAGACTCGTACTATTGTACAATTTTAACTGTGGCTTTCTGGCTGTGAAGTTGTGAGGAAATAACTACAATAATGCAATGGTCAACTGAGTATTAAAATACATTTATTTTCAATTTTAACTCAGAAAAATGATGGGAAGAAGACAACTACATTACTACAGCTCATGCCTTTCTCCTCTGGGAGATGCATTAGATTTTATTAGTAACATCAGCCCATGTAGATTTTTCATAAGTTCTTTTCAGTGAAACAGAAGACCAATACAGGTCATTTGTAAGAGCTGCAATATTGTCACTTTTTACAAAGGCAATAGCTTCATCTAGATTACTGAATATTCTTGTATGGAGAAATATTTTAAATCTGGCTGGGTATAAACAGATCTTGATGTTATTTTTTTAATGGCAAACATTTTTTCCCTGTTGTCTAAATAGTATAATCATTATCAAATCTGATGATACTCTTGACAATATTTTAAAGGGACATTTATCCCAAGTTAACTTTAATACTAGTTCTTTGACTAAATAATGGAAACAATGTTAGACTAACATGACTTTGCCTGCTAACAATGGTCACTTTCAATGACAAAAGAGGCCTTGCTGAAGGGTTAAGAATTTTAGTAAAAAGTAACCATATATTTTTTTGTGTCTTTCCTTTTCATTCTAGCAGCCAAAGGCTCTTGTATTGTATATGTCACAGTTTGATAGTTTCCGGTTTACTAACCAGATGTTTTGTTTTAAGAGAATTTTAAATTGAATAGTCCCTTAACCTTCCATCAATATCAGTTAGTGCTGTTTCTATCACGTCTTTTGAATCTTATCCTTCAATGATTATTTTATATTATTGTCCTGTATATTTGTTCACTTTTTCCTGGAAATGGTCAATATTCAGCAAAAGTTTGTGTAGCAAAGACATTACTTGTTCCATATCTTTCTTCTGGGAGACATACGAATGAAAATACTTCGCGGAACTCATTTCATCACTTTAGAGGTAAAAACAGAGAATTTCTTACAGGAAAATGTATTACTCCACAAACTTCCGATAAAACATAATGCTAATAGAGAAGAAAACCTTGTTAATATATTTGTTCCTGCTGTTCCATTAATTCCTCTGCTGAGCTCAGCCTCTTACAGAAGACATTAGCAGTCAGCCACCTTGGCTCTGCCTTTACCTCATCTGCAGCTTTTGTAACATCTGAAAACATCTTTCAGTGTGAAAGATACATACATTTAAGTATGCTGGTTAGTACTGTATAAATTACAGATGGCAATAACCCATTCAAAAACTAACAGTGTGCACCGATTACCATTCTTTCAGAGGATGAAAGTTTCCATAAAATTGGGCAACAGAGACTGAAAGTGCTTAAAAGGTGGCTTCTTTCTTGTGGATTGTCCTGCATGCATTTACTGCTTATATACAAGTCTTAACAGTATACAAGTGCTGGCTTCTTTATCTGTGCAATTTGTCTGGATCCAATGTTATATAAGAAGGTCTGCTAACTCTATGACTGAAAACAAAACTGGTGTCAAAAAGATTTCACTTCTGCCACCTATCATTAACTTGCATTAAAGATGCTGGCATAAAGTTGCATGAATATCAAGGCCTTCATGTCAGCTGAGAATTTATTTATATATATATATATATATATATATATATATATATATATATATATATATACATATACACACACACATATATATATATATATATATATATATATATATATATATATATACACACACATATATATATATATATATATATATATATATATATATATATATATATACACACACACACATATACATATATATATATATATATATATATATATATATATATATATATATATATATATATATATATATATATATATATACACGCACACACACACACATATATACAAAACACTATAAAAAGGATTATCACATTTTATTAGTTTTATCGGATTTAGTCTTTTTATGCATAAGATCCCTAGTAATTGCTTTTCCCCATTAATATGTTTCTTGTGAATCCAGATAGTTTTGGTAGCTGTGTATGCTTGTACCAGTTTAGCTATTAACCCCATTTTGATAACAATACCAGGATGGTGTCAAATTGACACCTGTTTGACAGAGTATTGAAACCGTGAAAAAACTGGGCTTAGTGAGTTCTCTTTTTTCTTCACTTTTTCTCTCCCTACCAAAATAATTCTGAAACTCTGAGGAAGTGTTTTGGAAATTTCTTGACTGATTACCTGCACTCTATGAAGAGTTGACTGATTGACATGAACTCCATAGGTCATACCCCATTTGGATCACATTTACTTGTGGTTGCTCAACTGGTGGGCCACAACCAGTTCTCCTGCTCCATTTGAGCCTTCATCTGTTTCCTTACCTAGTTTTGTTTCTGTAAGCTATTACTATATTCAGCTTTCCAGACACTCCCACCTGCCCAAGAAATTTGATCTTGCAGTTGGTCCCACAATTCTGTTTCTTCAAACAGTAAAACAGGTACACAGTTTCCAATGCTTGCAGAAGTATATATTGCATCCCTGTTGCACTGAGAGAAGCATGCATGATTGTGTTTTCACACACGTGCAAGTGCATTTAGTCCTTCTCTTACAGGCTTCAGCTGCATCCAGCTAAAACTCTGCTTGATTGGAGCTCTGTACCCCATATATCCCAAATCCCAGAGTATTGAATTGGGGGTGGTTTGTTTCAGCTGGTATCCCACTTCTGAGGCCAAATAATGTAACAGTCCCCATATCTAAACTCTTCTGGTAGAGGATGCCCTTTAATATGTGGTAAAAAACTGCAGTAAAGGACTTGCGTAAGCACGCTGCAGGTTTGAGGGAATGCACCTTGTGAAGTCAGCCATGTAGGGTGTAGTACTTATGAAAATATGGCATGTGCAAACATATCAGTGGCCTACATGTGCATATATCACTGTGGTGCCCCCACCCAT
The DNA here is from genome assembly GCF_019279795.1 of Protopterus annectens. Classification (NCBI taxonomy): domain Eukaryota; kingdom Metazoa; phylum Chordata; order Ceratodontiformes; family Protopteridae; genus Protopterus; species Protopterus annectens. The sequence goes on from NC_056737.1 coordinate 1,448,729,421, forward strand.
GATGGCTGACCATCTGGCTGTCCTCTCCCCTTCCTTATATCAATGTGCAGTGGCTATGCAGCTGTTATTGACCTTTTATGCAAACAGTTAGCAGTTAAGCTAGTGTGGATGCTACCGATTTACTAGTGTGCTGTGTAATACTGGCTTACCCACGTCTGCACTATTTGCAACGAAAGTTATGATTTTCCTGAGGAGGGGAGGCAGTACGTACGACTGTCTTCAAGTGCAACAGAGCTGTACATGCCATATAGTACATCTACATATGAACACTTGTCATACATGCCCTGATGTGTTGATACAGGCTCAATGACAGTTACACATCAGTGGCATTCAAACTTTAGCTTGCAAAGTCTATGAGGAGTACATGGCACATGCTGTTATACCTCACTCTGGCTTGGGCACAAGTTGTTACACTTCAACTTGGACTGACTGAAGTCTATGCTACTTATACTCCCCCATTATCCCCTTGGACATGTGCCCACACAACAGCATGACCTAAACATATGGTACGCCATCACATAGTGGATATAAAAAGTGTACACACCCGTTAAAATGCCAGGTTTTTGTGATATAAAAAAATGAAACCACAATAAATCATTACAAAATTCACACCTTTAGTGTGACCTATAACCTGTACAATTCAATTGAGAAACAAATCTGTTAGGGGAAAAGTATAAAAAAATGTACAATAAGCTGGTTGCATAAGTGCGCACACCCTTAAACTAATACTTTGTTGAAGCACCTTTTGATTTAATTACAGCATTAAGTCTTCTTGGGTACACACCTGCCATCAATTAGAGAGACTGATTAACCCCAAAAAAAGTTCAGCTGTCCTAGTAGGATTTTCCTGACATTTACTCAGTTGCCTGCAACAGCAAAGGCCATGGTTCAGAGAGAGCTTACAAAACATCAAAGAGATCTCACTGTTGAAAGGTATCAGAAGGCTACAAAAAAATTTCCACAGCACTGGATATACCATGGAACACAGTGAAGACGATCAAAAAGTGGAGAAAATATGGGGCAATAGTGACTTTGCAAAGAACTAGACATCCCTCCAAAATTGATGAAAAGACAAGATGGAAACTGGTCAGGGAGGAAGAGACCTACAGCAACACTGGAGGAGCTGCAGGAATTTCTGGCAAGTACTGGTTGTGTACTACATGTGACAATCTCCCGTAGTCTCCATATGTCTGGACTATGGGGTAGAGTTGCAAGACGGAAGCCTTTTCTTACACAGAAAAACATCCAGGCCCAGCTAAAATTTGCAAAACAATAAATCAAGTCTCCCAAAAGCACATGGGGAAATGTGTTACAGTCTGAGGAGACCAAGGTTGAACTTTCTGGCCACAATTCCAAAAGGTACATTTGGCACAAAAACATTTCGCATCACCAAAAAAAACACCATCCCCATGGTGAAGCATGGTGGTGGCAGTATCATGGCTTGGGGTTGCTTTTCTTCAGCTGGAACAGAGGCATAAATTATGAACAGTTCCAAAAACCAGTCACTTTTGGCCCAAAACCTTCAGGCATCTGCTAGAAAGCAGAGGATGAATTTCACCTTTTAAAACGACAAATGACCCCAAGCATACATCTAAAATCAAAAAAAGAATGGCTTCACTCAAAGAAAATTAAAGTTTTGGAATGGCCCAGCCAGAGCACAGACCCAAATCCAATAGAAAATCTGTGGGGCGACCTGAAGAGGGCTGTGCACAAGAGATACCTTCGCAATCTGACAGATTTGGAGCACTTTTGCAAGGAATAGTGGGCAAATATCGCCAAGTGAAGAAGTGCCATGCTGACAGACTTATACCAAAGAAGACTGAATGATGTAATTAAATCATATTAGTTTAAGGGTGTGCACTTATCCAACCAACTTATTGTATGTTTTAGTTTTTATATTTTTCCCCCTACAAAATTTGTTTTTCAATTGAATTGTACAGGATATAGGTCACATTAAAGGTGGGAAAAGTTTTGAAATGATTTATTCTGGTCATTTTTTTATATCACAACCTGGCATTTTAACAGGGGTGTGTACACTTTATCTCCACTGTAGGTCAAACCGTAACTTGTGTGGGGTCTATATTACAGGATTGAAAATTCAGATGTTCGAACACGTAATGAATCGACCCCAATTGAGTGAAATGGCAGAATGTCGAACACGTAAATGGAAATCTCCGCAAGGGGAGATTTCCGTTTACTGCAATGTACTGCAGTCCCGGAATTTGTATACTTAATTAGCAGGGGTGTGGGGGTGCAGGGGGGCTTGCCTCCCTGCATAAAGCAATTTAATGGTTTGTTTGGGTTTTTGTTATTTTTTTCCGGCCATTCGACATTATGTCAGTTCGCTCTATTGGGGTCAATCATTACGTGTTCGAACATCTGAATTTTTGATCACGTAATATAGACCCACTTGTGTGTGCGTACTATATACAAAAACAGCACGCTTCGCACGTACAGCATGCTCGGCCAAACCACTACAAATCAAACAATAGAGGCCAGCATAAGTTCCACGTAATTTTATTAACCAACGTTAAATTATGACATAATAATGTCCAAAATTGTTTAAATCTAATCTCTCAGACTAGTTTCGGCTGTTGCCTTCTTCAGTGAGAGGAAAAAAGCAAAAATTGCTATCAGCATCCAATAATATATTTATATTGTAACCTAGCCAATGGATATGCTAGGTATAATCCAGATTTATGAATAATTCATGAGTTGACTGTTAGGCTAAATAAAAATACAATGTTGGCTATGTATTCTGATGCCAATCAAAGAATAACACATATATATATATATATATATATATATATATATATATATATATATATATATATATATAGCAACTGACACTTGCATTTGTAAACAATCACTGACATGGAATATATACAACAAACTAGAAATAGTAAGTGGCAGTATAACATTATGTCACAAAGAATTTCTGTTGTGAGATAATCATATAATAAAATGTTATTCATAAGAAATATGAACTACTCATATATATACGGACAACTGGTGCCAGAGCCATGGCCTAAAGTTAAATGCCAAAAAATGCATAGTCATAGGTTCATACTAGGCTATCTGCCCAAGGGCATTTATAAGCCTAGCCCATAGTTATGTGGCTTTCGCCACCCCTTTAGTTTGAATAAAAACTATGCCTATCATTTTTCTGTGCCTCTGTCAAGCAGTGACACTGAAGTAATCCCTGGGGTATATCTGCGATCTCCCATCCATTGGTCAAGATTCCTCTTGAACAAGGCCAGCGAGGTGCTCTGCCTCACATGTACCGGGATTTTGTTCCACAGCATAGGGAGTCTCTGGGTGATGAATCTGTCCCTCCAGCACATTCTATTTATAACCGTGTCAAGGTTTAAGTCTCCCGCCCTTGTGGTTCTGAGGGATCTAGATTTTTTGAGGTGAAGCAAATTCATCAAATCTGGGTTTGACATGGCCTTATATGTCAGGCACAGGTCACCTCTGAGCAAGCGGTATGAGACTGAATAGAGCTGGAATTCTTTCAGTCGGGCAGCATAAGACATATTTTTGAGACCCTTTATCCTTTTGGTGAGGAACTTTTGGGGCCTTTCAAGCTGCAGCAGGTGTCTGGTCAGATACATTCTGAACGGGGCATTGTACTCAATCATAGGTCTAATGAGTGATGACTACAGGCCCACGATGACCTCCCTTGATCTAGATGTGAATCCCTTCATGATCAGGTGGGCGATATAGAAGGTTTTCCTAACTACTTTAGCAACATGAGTGTCAAACGCAAGGCTACTGTCAACTTGGGTCCCCAGATCCCTGATGACTTTTTCTGTGCTCAGTGGATTGCCACCTATATGGTAGCTAGGGGTAACCTTGTTTTTCCCGAAGGGTATGACTATGCATTTTTTGGCGTTTAACTTCAGGCCATGGCTCTGGCACCAGTTATCAGTTTCTGTGAGGCCCTTCTGGAGGATATCTATGTCAGATGTGTTTTCGACTATGGCACCCAGTTTGCAGTCATCTGCAAACTTTGTCAGCCATAACCCTCCTGTGTTTGCTTGTACTTCAGAAAAGTAGATGCCGAACAAGAGTGGACCCAGGACTGAGCCCTGTGGGACACCACTTGTGACAGGCTTTGAGTGACATGGCTCCAGCAACTCTGACCCTGTGGGTTCTGTCACTTAGCCAGTTTGCAACCCATCTTGTGATGTATGGGTTTACATTCAAGCTGATGAGTTTTTCGATGATACCTGAGTGGGGTATTGTGTCGAAGGCCTTTGCCAGGTCGAGGTAGGCTGTATGGACTGCCTTTCCCTCATCAATGGCCTTGGTGACTGTCTCGAAAAAGTCAACCAAGTTTAAGAGGCAGGATCTGCCTTTGACAAAGCCAAACTGGGTTGGATCCAAAGTCTGCAAGTTGCTATGTCTTTATTTATGAGTTCCATTATGATCCTCTCCATGGCTTTGCAGATAAGGCTTGTCAAGCTAATGGGCGGTAATTTCCAGGGTCTGTGGAGGCACCGCCCTTATGAAGTGGGACCACAGTCGCCGTGCGCCACTCCTTGGGTACATATCCTGAGGTGAGGCTAAGATTAAACAGCTGTCCTAACTGTGGGTTTAATTCCTCGTTGAGTTCATGAAGCACACAGCCGGGGACACCATCCGGTCCCATGGATGCTGTGTTTTTTGCCTTAGTGAGGGCAGTTCTCACCTGGGCGTTGGAGATGTTTGGGGGGCTACAATCCTCTGGAATAGATATCTCTCCTTTTGGGGGGGAGGGGGGGAGAAACATACCCTTCGGGAAAAACAAGGTTACCCCTAGCTACCAAATAGGTGGCAATCCACTGAGCACAGAAGAAGTTATCAGGGACCTGGGGACCCAGGTTGACAGTAGTCTGTCATTCGACACCCATGTAGCTAAAGTAGTTAGGAAGACCTTCTACATTGCCCACCTTATCATGAAGGGATTCTCATCTAGATCAAGGGAGGTCATAGTCTCCCTATACTCATCACTCATCAGACCAATGATGGAGTACAATGCCCCATTCGGAATGTATCTGACCCGACACTTGCAGCAGCTGGAGAGGCCACAAAAGTTCCTCACCAAAACGATAAAGGGTCTCAAACATCTGTCCTATGCTGCCCGACTGAAAGAACTCCAGCTCTACTCAGTCGCCTACCGCTTGCTCAGAGGTGACCTTTGCCTAACATACAAGGCCATGTCAAACCCAGATTTGATGAATATGCTTCACCTCAAAAAATCTAGACCCGTCAGAGCCACAAGGGCGGGAGACTTAAACCTCGACACAGCTATTAATAGGACGTGCTGGAGGGATAGATTCATCACCCAAAGACTCCCTATGCTGTGGAACAAAATCCCGGTATATGTGAGGCAGAGCACCTCGCTGGCCTTGTTCAAGAGAAATCTTGACCAATGGATGGGAGATAGCAGATATACCCCAGGGATTACCTCAGTGTTACTGCTCGACAGAGGCACAGCAAAATAATGGGTATAGTTCCCCATACTAAAGGGGTGGCGTAAGCCACAAAACTATGGGCTAGGCTTCAGCCTAGTATGAACCTATGAACCTATATTATATATATATATGAACCTATATTATATATATATATATATATATATATATATATATATATATATATATATATGAACCTATATTATATATATATATATATATATATATATATATATATATATATAATCTCCTATAAATGGTCATTAAGACCCGGTGGAAATAAGGCTCCAAGATGGATAATCCAATATTTTTCTTTATGACTGTATACTTTGCCACCCTAACTGATTATGCCTATTGCCAGTGATTTTATCTATGATGGTAAACATAAATTTGGCCGTGGGGTGTTTGATAGTGTGTTGGTATAAGGCATTTGTCAGCTTCTTGGTGCGAATGTCACTTCGATGTTCCCCTATTCTTATTCTCAATGATCTACAGGTTTTACCTACATAAAATGCAGAACAGTGACAAGTAGCCAGGTATATCAACCAACTAGTGGAACAGTTACCAAAGATCCTGACATCATAAATCTTACTTGTGTTAGAGCTAGTGAATTGTTTAATCTTGTTGACTTGACTACAAGAGGTGCAGTGACCACAGGGAAAGGTTCCTAAAAGTTCATCCCCTGTGACTGACAGTGGCCTTAATTCTGTTGATATGCACAATAAGAACAATGGGCATGATGTCCTGTTATTAAAAAGAAGCATTGAGAATGACATTTACAAATTCAAACGTCTACAGTGTCAGCGCTTCCATTTGGAAGCTTGTCTGAATTTAAATATAGTACCTAGGGGCTTAAGAGTCCTCAAAATGCCTACATACGGAACTGTATATACTGAGCTGCTAGCTAAATGGCAGAGAATAAATCTAGACATGAGTAAGGCATATATGAAACTTTTGATAGAGTTTTTTCAACCAATAGAGAATGATTTAAAATCTAATATAATCAAACAACAACAAGAATTATTTGAAGTGTATGGTGATGGACCAATCGAGGTGTATTTGCAAGAGACTGTTGAAAAAATACACAGATACGAAACCAGACTGTTAGAATATAAAAAGAAAAAAATTTCTAGAGACATGGATGATTTTTCCAAACATAATGTTTTTATGTGGCCGAAAGACACTGCAGACAATGATAAAAATAGTGCGGTGCATTATTCTTATAAATCACAGGCTAAGTAATAAAATCGACCATGGATCCAAGAGGCTCGACTGTCCCATCAGGGACTTGTGTGGGCAACAGAGACAATATATCGTTGGAGAGTAACACTCTAGGAGATATGGCTAAGACCAACGAGGAAGCACCGATTTTGGTAACTTCCCCACAGATTGTAGGCTGTGCTTTTTCCACTTCCTCAATGATACATACTGATAATGATACCACTCTTCGCATAGATCCTGATGTGAGAAGGAAGACCCTGAATGATGGGGTGTTTGGGAATGATTCTTCGTTTTTTCCCTTGCCCATTCGGACAGGAAGGAGAAAATTATCGGATATGGACAATCAGAGGGGGCAAAAACGCAAGGAAGCGCCACAGCAGCAGATGCATACTTTGAAGAAAATGTGGACACAGAAAACCTAATTTGGAACATCTCTAAGTATGTTCTAACAGAAGCCGAAACGAGACTTTTGAACAAAGGACTTGGCTTCATACCAACAAATAACATTGATATAAGTGATGCTATTGTTTCTGTACGAATGTTTGCTAGAAATGTCGCATTGAAGCTAACTTTAGGCTCCGATTATAATAATATAGACTTTAAGAAAAAAAGTGAATTTTTGCCGCAACTACCCCCTAATATAGAAGTTTTTATCAAAGCCGTTGAAAATGCTTTTTACAGTGACCAAAATTTTAATATAGGTTCAACAACACCTAATGTTACTAGGTCTGAATCTAGGGCGATTTTTGATCTGAACAATAATCAAATGATTGTGATCAAACCCTCTGATAAGGGAGGGCCTATAGTTGTGATGGATACAGCTTATTATACTAATACCATGAATGATATGCTCAGTACTGATGCATATGAAAACATTAATATGAGGGAGGTTAATGAAGTGATTAACAATATAAATGGTGTGCTATTTGAATGCCTTAATTTAAAAATTAAAAATTATAACCAAAGATTTATTCAACTATTTCAAAGCGGAATATCCCATAATACCACAGCTTCATGGCCTGCAAAAAATACATAAACATCCCACATGCCCTAAGTTTAGACCGATAGTAGCAGGTGCTGGTTGGGCTACTGAAGGAATGTCTATTTATTTAGATCAACAATTGAAACAAGTCCTCGCTTCATACGAACATGTACTTCATGATACGGAGCATTTTTTGAAAGATCTCTTCATGTTTGTTCAGGAAATAGATATAACAGCTGACTTGATATTTGTAACATTAGACGTCGAGTCGCTCTTTACGAGCATACCCAACGATGCAGGTCTTAACATACTCAAAAACCTGCTTCTGACAGATGGAAAAATGGAAGTTTTGAAAGCAGATTTTATATGCCTATTACTTGAAACAGTATTAGAAAATAATATATATTTTTTTCAAGATAGGTTATTTAAACAAAAGAGGGGCGTGACAATGGGCACTAGTTGCGCAAATGCCTACGCTAATTTAATAACGGTTGCATGGGAAAAAGAACACTTGAACAAACCGGGCATTTTATTTCATCTACGTTTTGTTGATGATCTTTTCATTGTTTGGAATGGTACAGAGGCTGATCTCAATACATTTTTTGAACAGGTCAATTGTTCTAGTGCTTTCCTTAAGTTCACTATGCTCCATTCCCCAAATGTGATTAATTTTCTTGATGTTACAATAGAGAAGCAAAATGATAAATAACTACTAGAGTCTTTCGAAAAGCGTGCTACTGCCCATCTTTTCTACATCGCACGAGCATGCATAATCCCATACTATTTAGAAACATTGTCAAAGGACAAGCACTTAGAATGGCACGTTTATGCTGTGAAGACAGCACACTGAATTAGGAACTACATAGATTGAAAATTGACTTTATAGGCAGGGGCTACTCAGATTATGAGATTGAACACATATATATATATATATATATATATATATATATATATATATATATATATATATATATATATATTCTCTCATAACAGGGACCCTGATAATGAAATGCCAAAAAACAACAACATCAACCATAATTTGGGTTTGGTCCTACCCTATGGTAATAATTTCGATAGGGTTAAGGAAGCCATAAACAGTTGTTGGAATATTTTATTAGTTGATGAAAGGACAAAGGAACTATTGGGTGACCAACCCAGGTTTATCTTTAGAAATAACAAGAATCTAAAACAACAACTTTGTTATCGTAATGTATTCAATGTTTATTCTGAACCACAGAATGTTCCCAGATTTACTGGCACAAAAAAGTGCAATGGATGTAAACAATGTATATACATAGACGAATCCAGATTCTATAGACATCCTGAAACAGGACGTCTCTGGGAACTGAGGGTGAATGGTTCATGTACAACAAAAAATCTGGTTTATGTTACGTATTGCAGAACATGCTACTGTTTCTACGTTGGGAAGACCAATTGTACCCTTCGTGAGCGGGTTAGAGATCATTATTATAGTATAGCAAGAAAAGAAGAATATAATGCACTTGCAAAACACATTATGAGGGAAGGTGAAACACATGTATTCATGTTCCAAATTCTTTATATACAATATGTAAACTTAAGGTTGGGCAATATTGTCAATGACACTGAATATGCTGAAATTGAATGGATCTTCAGGCTGGGTGCCCATAGAGGCTACGGCCTCAATGATGCCATTTCACTTAAACCAATTTTGAGTGCTAGAACCCTAAGGTGATTTTCTTAATTCATTAATACAGTAATTATTTTCAAAATAACCAAGTTCATTTATTATGAATTTATCTATTTATTTAAGTAACATTTGGCATCATATGGTTATATGTACAAAAAATACAGTTTTCGTGCCTTTGCACTAGTTTATATATATTATGTGTACAAGGAATGTAGTCTTATATAAATTATGTAAGTATATCTTTTATACTTTGATTAGTTTTATATGTGTAATATGCTCCTTTTAATATTTGGGATTGAGTACTGAAATATGCTTATTTTAAATATTAAAAGATGGAAATGTTATTTGTAGTACTGTGTTATGTGAATTGAATAGCTCTAGCACTTTAAATCAATTCAAGTATGAGTTTCAATTAATCAATTAACGCATTTAAATTTTCTATTTATATGAGAGCATTTTGTCTGTTAGTTTATACGTCTGAAGAAGCGGTTAGATCCGTGAAAGCGCTTACGTGTTTGTTTTTTATGTTATTAAATCAAGTATTTTATTCTTATTTTAATTTCATTTCTTGTATCTACTCATTGGAATACCATCTTGCAAAGGTTGGATATTTATGCTGCTTATCGTTACTGGACTTTTGTGGATATATATATATATATATATATATATATATATATATATATATATATATATATATATATATATATATATATATATATATATATATATATATTATATATCAGTTATTCTTTGATTGGCATCAGAATACATAGCCAACATTGTATTTTTATTTAGCCTAACAGTCAACTCCTGAATTATTCATAAATCTGGATTATACCTAGCATATCCATTGGCTGGGTTACAATATAAAGAAGTTATGTACTCCCCATAACGTTCCATCTGAGTAGATACTTCATTTGTCTGCAACCTGTGGGAGTCTGATTCGAACCGGCAGCTTTCCAAGCTTCAAGATCCGAGCTCCTAGCTCCTCCCCCCTACCCATAATCCCTTTTACCTCAGATCGGTTATTTTGCCCTATAAGCTAAAGACGGAGAAGAAATTCTCCAAAGGACAATACCTTACCGAGGTTCGGGGGATGGCAGGGGGGGGGGGGGTCGGTTGCAGACAAATGAAGTATCTACTCAGATGGAACGTTATGGTGAGTACAGAACTTCTTTATCTGAAGTAGTTACTTCATTTGATCTGCAACCTGTGGGACGGAGTCCCCAGCTTACCTAAAGGCCCTGGGTGCTCCCTACGGAAGGATATTCCGAAGCACCGCGGAGCCAAAGGAAGCCCTACTTCTGGAGATCATATCCAGATTGTAATGAGAAATGAACGTATGGGAAGACGACCAGGTAGCTGCTGAACAGATATCGTCTACTGGAACTGTAGTCCAAAAAGCTGTTGAGGTAGCCACAGATCTAGTAGAATGTGCCCGAACTACAACCGGAGCTGGCTTCCCAGCTGAAATGTATGCTTGTCTGATACATTGAGAGATCCAATTTGCTACTGTCACCTTAGAAATTGGTTTGCCCATGGCTGATTTAGCATAAGAAACAAACAACTAGTCTGACTTGTGGAAATCTTTAGTCCTATGCAAGTAAAACGTAGTTGTCTGTGCACATCCAATTTGTGCAATATGTATTCACCTTTGTTTTGGAAACTAGGAAAGAAAACAGGGAGGTTAATAGATTGATTAATGTTAGTCTCTGTGGCTACCTTAGGCAGAAAAGAAGGATTAGTCCTGAGGGCCACCCTATCTTTGTGAAAAATAAGGTATGGATACTTAATGCACAAAGCTTGCAACTCTGAGACCCGCTTGGCCGAGGTAATAGCAACCAAGAAGGCCGTTTTCCAAGATAAGAATTTTAAAGGCACTGAGGCCGCCGGTTCGAAAGGTGGTCCTGTTAATGCTTGTAAGACCAAGGTAAGATCCCATGGAGGCATAGCCGGCTTAATGGGAGGCTTTAAGAGAAACACGCCTTTTAGGAAGGCTTTGCATATCTTTGCTGACGCCAAAGAATTTACGCCATCCCCCACATGATAATGAGAGATGGCTGCAAGTTGGACTTTAATGGTGGACGCACTAGCTCCCTGCTTAAAAAGGAGGGATAGGAAGTCCAGGATAGTGGGAATAGGAACCGTAAAGGGATCTAATTCCTTATCCTTTGCCCAGATGGAAAAACGTTTCCATTTACTGTTGTAGAGCTTTCTGGTGGATGTTTTATGAGCTGCCACCAGTATGGCCTTAACCGGGGACGAGATACCGGGAGTCCTAGCCATTAATGGAACTGGATCAACCAGGCCGTGAGCCTGAGGTTGACCAGGTTCGAAGTGTGGCATCACGTCGGATGCGAGATTAGGTCTGGTCTGGGATCCAGAATCCACGGGGGGGCCACACTGTGAGACTGCAGAAAGGGGAACCAGACTTGTCGAGGCCAGAATGGGGCAATGAGAATCACTTCTCCCCAACCGACAGGCTTTCTGGATGAATTTAGTCAGAGGAAGAGGAGGATACGCATAAAGGAGACCAGGCGGCCAAGCATGAACCAGAGCGTCCCTGGGGGATTCCCCTCTGGGGGGAACTATCGCGAAGTAATCGCTGCATTTTGAGTTTAGGGGGCGAGGCGAAAAGGTCGCAGCGAGGTTGACCTCATTTGAGGAATATCTGCTCCGCGACAGAGGGATTCAGAGACCACTCGTAAGGGCTGAGAAATACCCGACTTAAGTTGTCCACTAATATGTTGGCCCGCCCCAGAATGTGCGTTGCTATCAGAAAGCGGTTGGTGGAAATAGCCCATTCCCACACTCTCATGGCTTCTCGACACAGGGGGTAAGACCTGGTCCCTCCCTGTTTGTTTATGTACCAGACAACGGACATGTTGTCCATCTGGATTGCAATAGTCCCCAGAGGTAGAAGGTGATGGAGAGCTTGCAACGCCAACAGCACTGCCCTCATCTCTAGGACGTTGATATGCAATGCAGTCTCTAGAGAAGTCCATGTGCCTTGGACGGACTTGCCTGCGTAATGCCCGCCCCGCCCGCCCCACCCGAGGCAGGAAGAGTCCGTGGTCAACGTGGCTTTGACTGGGGGAATCAAAGGGTCTCCCTTCTTTGAGTTCCTGAGCCTGTAACCACCAAAGTAGGGAGTCCCTGCATGCCCTGCTCAGAGGAATCGGCATGTCCAAGGGATGGACCGATAGAGACCATTGGACCTGTAGAGTCCATTATAACACTCGCATTCGCAGACGGGCATGAAGAGAAAGGCCGATCGCTGCCGACATAGATCCTAACGCCCTCAGGACTAATTCTGCTGGAGGAGCGGGGCCCTGAAGAATGTCCAAGACTTGGTGAGACAAACTGTTTAGCCTGACCGATGTCAGAACCACTCTGGAGATCCGAGTATCCAACCTGGCCCCTATGAATTCTAGGGCTTGAGTGGGGCACAGGCAGGATTTCTTTAGATTCACTGAAATGCCCAAATGACCAAACAGAGATAGGGCGTGATCTCTCGCCATAACCAGTAGATGCTTGTTGGGGGCGGTGAGGAGCCAGTCGTCCAGGTAAGGGAACACCTGAATGCCCTGGAGTCTCAGGTGGGCTGCAACCACTGCCATGACTTTGGTAAACACTCTGGGGGCTGAGGTTAGGCCAAATGAAGAACCCTGAACCGATAATGACTGGCTCCTAGCCGGAAGCGGAGGAACCTCCTGGATAGTCTGTCCATTAGTATATGGTAGCACGCATCTTTGCGGTCCAACGAGCACATCCAGTCGTTCTCCTGCAGAAGGGGGAGAATAGATTGGAGGGTGACCATCCGGAACTTTTCCTTGGGTATGAACAGGTTCAGGGACGAAAGGTCTAGAATGGGTCTGAGGTCCCCCGTTTTCTTTGGCACCAAGAAGAACCTGGAGTAATAACCCGATCTGGAGGGACGGGCTGGATGGCTCTTTTTTTGAGCAACTCCGAAATTTCTTGAGTTGCGGACTCCCTTTGATGGGGTGGGGGGTTGCAGGAACGGTATTGTGTAACCTCTGGATATTATCTGGAGCACCCATCGATCGTTTGTAATGGACTCCCAGTTTGATAGGTGCTCCGATAGTCGCCCCCCAACTGCCTCCAGAGAGGCACAGTCGGGCAAGCCCTCAGGGCTGTTGCGCGGGTCCCACCGAGAAAGGTTCTCTAGACCCGAAGTTACGAGGGCCCCCTCTGCCTCTGGGCCGGCGTCCACCTTGTCCTCCTCTGCCTCTAGAGGACGAGTTGTCCGCAGCAGGACGGGATTGCTGAGATTTACAGAACCACAGCTTCTTTTGCCCCCTCTGATTCCTAGAGAAGGATCTTTGGGGGTTAGAGAAGCGGACTCCGATGGCTGACAGCGTCTTCCCATCCTTCTCGCTTTGGACTAGCGTGTTGCGAACCGATGAGCCAAATAAGGCCAAACCATCGTAAGGGGCGTTCGCGAAGGATGCCTTGAAGGGGTCCGTGAAGTCGCAAAGGCGGAGCCAGGAGTGCCGTCGCAAGACTACTCCCGCTCTGCTAGCTCTAGCGGCTCCTTCCGTGGCATGGGAAAGAAGCCGCATAGATGTATTTGATATGGACTTTAGAGTGGCCATTCGAGTCTCAAAAACCTTTTTGTCTGGGACAGACATGGACTCCGGAGGGGCTGCAGCGTATTCTTTAATTAAGTCACGCTGCAGCCTGATAGTGTGTGCCATGTAGTTCAGCGACCTTATGGCAAAGGTTGCTGAAGCAAACATCCGCTTCCCAATACGGTCCAAAGCCCGGGACTCCTTGTCCGGCGGATGGACCGAAGAACTTTCCTGGGCAAGTTCTTTCTTAGTGGCAGCCGCCACCAACATAGCATCAACCGGTGCGCCTTTGGACCAAGAAGGTCTATCAGAGGGAGGGCTGAGGACCTTATCCGGGCATCTAGGGATAGGCTCCATGGTGTCGGGCTCCTTCCAAGCCCTGGTGGTAATTAGGTCCACCAAGGGGTCGGCTGGGGGGGGGACACCCAGGAGGTAGATGGGCCTGCCTCAAAGGCCTCCAGAAATACGGACTCGTCCAGGGAGGGCTTTTGGGCAGACCACCCCCCTCTTATACGCAACATTTCCACGATGCCTCCAAATGAGACATCTTCAGGGGGTGACCTTGGGGAGCCCTCTGTATCCTCCAAATCCGTATCCATGGTAATGGACTCGGGGGAGTCCAGGTGCCTGACTCGGGGGAGTCCAGGTGCCTCCTTTTGCACTGGTGCTTCTGAGGCACCTCTTCGGCGGGGCTGTCCGAAGAGGGCTCGTCCACCGGGTGGTGTTCCTCCCTAGGAACTAACTGGAGGCTTTGGGCAGGCTGTCCAGATGGACGGATGATCGAAGACAGACCCTGATACAGTGGGGGTGGATCCGAAGGCCCGGTCGGGGACCTGAATGACCTCGACAGTACCCTCTCCACTACCTCAAAAGCAGAGGGAGATTCACCATCACCAGCCTGAGAAAGCAACCTACTCGGCTCCGAGGAAAGGATCGGGGTCGGAGCCGAAGCAATCCGATCCGAGGCAGTGGTGCGCTCCGGCCCCATCGGCGCCGAAGACACAACCACCCCCTCGGATCCGATGCTCAACCCTCGGCCCCGAGAGCTTGGATCCGACAAGCTCGAAGATATAGTCGGTGAAGACACTATCCCTGTTGGCGCCGACGTATCCCCGGATCCAAAAGGGCCTGGATCCGAAAACTCCGAGACTCGATAACGGGTCGGAGAAGGAGCGATCGGGGCAAAAATGGGGGCTGCACTCCCTCCCAAAGGGGAGGCAAGAGCATCCCCATCTGTATCTGGGTCTGTAAAAATCTTCGCATCATCCGATCCATGTCTGCTTCGGAGATGCTTCTAGTGGACCGCGAAGAGGTAGTCGAAGCAGGCCGGGAAGGCCGCCTCGAAGACCTCGAGGGAGACCTATCCTCCTCCTCCGGCTCCGGAGAAAAAGAAGGAGAACGGAGCCGAGAGGACAAGGATCCGGAGACCCTCTCAGGAGACTTCAATATTTTCTCAGGCGGAGCCGAGAGATGAGACTCTGCTCGCCTTTTAGAAATATGGCCCTCTCTCTCTCTAGGTTTCTTCTTCTCCCTGTGGGAAGAAGACCCAGACTCCACAGAGCTAGTACCCGATAAGGGAGGTTGAGTCCTGGGTACAGCTAAGGGAGTAGCCGGCGCCGAAGCTACAGGAGTAGCTTGGACCCGGCTGGGAGAGGAAGAAGCCGATTCCTGAGGGAGTTTTCCCGCCAGGATCAGCTTGTTCTTCCTGTCCCTAAGTGCCCGAGGGTTGAAGGCCGCACAGATCTGGCAGGCCTCCGACAAATGTGCTGCCCCCAGACATAAAACGCACTGAGTGTGGCCATCAGCTGGGGACAGCTTGTGGCCACACTCAGTACACTTCGAAAAAATAGCTTTAGATTCAGCCATTATCCTCTCACACACACACCCAAACACTACAGAGGGGAGGGGGAGAGACAAGTTAAACTAAGGAGTTTTTTTTTTTTTTTTTTTGAGTTGTGACAGGAAAAACAACACACACGCTAGTTAACTAGAAGAATTATCTAATAATGAAAGGATATAGATTATTAGTCGAAAAAAGGAACAATCTCACCAATTGCTAGGAGCTCTTCACAGAGAAGCAACCGTCTTTAGCCGCGGCAAAAAACGATCTGAGGTAATGTGGTTGGTAGTAAGGGATTATGGGTGGGGGGGGAGGAGCTAGGAGCTCGGATCTTGAAGCTTGGAAAGCTGCCGGTTCGGATCCGAGGTCGGATCAGACTCCCACAGGTTGCAGATCAAATGAAGTAACTACTTCAGATAAATATATTATTGGATGCTGACAGCAATTTTTGCTTTTTTCCTCTCACTGAAGAAGGCAACAGCCGAAACTAGTCTGAGAGATTAGATTTAAACAATTTTGGACATTATTATGTCGTAATTTAACGTTGGTTAATAAAATTACGTGGAACTTATTATGCTGGCCTCTATTGTTTGATGCGTACTATATACACCATGCCCTTGTGTTTCTGGAAGAGTCTGTATGTGGCCACACACTCGTGTCTTCCATGCTCTTAAACTTAAGATTAATTACAAATATGCATGGTCAAATGCCTTTATGCTCTCCTTTTGTACAGTTTTCAGTCCTAGCTTGTTGCTATCCTCTCCCTGTTGTCTTGTTCACCTTCTGTCAACTTTCATTTTCTCTCTACAGCGTCATTCCCTCCAGTTTCCAGGTTTATCAAGTGGGTTTCTTTTATTCATTTTTCTCTTGATGTTAACAGTCCCCTTTCGGCTTGTTCTTGTAACTGCAAGGCCCATAATTGCCAGTCCTGCAATTAGAAAAAAAATAAAACAGTGAGTGGTTAACACAGAGTACTTCTTGACCATTTCTTGCAGCAAACCCCATATACCTCTGACATCAGAAGCTACACTCCCGCACTTGTGAGTTAACTCGACCTTTTAGTAAGGGGAATACATACATGTTTTTGCATTATTAGTCCCACAGTTCTGAAGATAGCGTCTGCATCCCCCTACTTTCTGTGGTCATCCTGTCCACCCCTACAACAAAACAGCATCATTCAGGAAGCACATTTAGAATGCTAATTATGTTATAAAGAGTCTGATTCCAAAAGGTTACTGCAAAGTGTACAACTCACAGTAACCATTTCTGATTAACAGACAGGTTTACCACAGTGAGTTATGTCTGAGGCCATGGTAAATGCTAATGAGGCATTCTGGGGGAGATACATATGCTAATTAGCCATGTGTTTCCTCCTCCAGAAGTCATTTACACAGCACAGCAAATCGCTCAATGGTATAAATCAACATAGCTGCTTGTGTTCTTCCATCATAGCCCAGGTGGGTGCCAGTGAGTTTAATGGGCAGGTACTGTAAAGATTTGAGGGCATGTGAAATCGCAGTAGGTGGGGTTAGTAGGGGGTAAGGTAGGTTTGAGCGTGTGTGTATATTTATATATATGGGTGAAAGAACAATCTGGTGGAACAACCATTATATGTCCACCCCCAAAGCTAACATCGCATCTTAACTGCATTGACAAAACATGTGGGTCGGGTGGAACACAAGAAATCAGGAGTCTCTATATAGTATACCCTAAAAAGGATTTAAACCCTGTCCCCTCCCATAAAGTATTTATTACAAAAAATAAATAAAAAGGTAAAGGGGAGAATAAATGTTTTGAACCCTGCACCCTTGATACAGACACTGGCACATTAACCCACTACTCTAAGCAGTTAGTGTAGTCTGGGTTATTTTACAGCACAATTAGTTTTAAAAAAAAAATCAATCTGGCAGGTTTTAACAGTCCACAACTTATGATGGCAACAGCAAGACTGTGCCCACGTGCGGGGAGGCTTCAGTACAAAGCCAGGAGGGACACTAAATTACAACCAAGGAGAATATTACTGGATGTGGCTAAAAAGTTAGTAGAGCAAAGGCTCTACTATCACTACCAATTTTACGAACACTAAGGGGAATGAAACTCTATATCAGACATTTGCTGACTGTAAAGATCCCAGACTCACAATGGTAGGGACAAAATATAAAAGGAAACCTCACTGACAGGCAAAAGGTGTGGGTGCGTGTTTTGGCTTGAATAAGGGGGGATAATCCCTGTAGCAACATGATGAATGGGCCACCAGTATTAACTACTGCAGGAAAGTGACAATTAACACTAGTGGCAGTCAGTTGCGATTCAGACATACGCAATTAGCAATGAGGCCTTTCCCAAATGTAGCCAACGTGTCTCTGGGATGCAAATTACCACATCACAGAAGCAGCACCTTTATAACATAGCTTCACCAGCACTAAGGCCATTACTGAATCTTCAGTTCATTTGGTTCTGTCACATGTTGAAATGAGAGGACTACAAATGTTTGGTTTCATGTGCTGAATTGTTGAAAATGGACATGAGAAGGAGAAGATGTGAAGAATTTATTAGACATCAAGAAATACTTGCAGATGGCGAAATACCTCCACATCACCCTAAAAGACCACTTTAATTTTAAAACGTGTTTCGAAGAAAGAGACAACAAAGAAGCAATAATCTTTTAATGAAAATACTGGTTATTTTAACTATTTTTTCCTGTGCATGTGGAGCTGTGATTTGTCAATGTAATTCGATGACATGTTCTTAATAAGCATCAGGTTTTTATTGTTGTTTTAGTACCTAATGAAGTCAGCTGAACTTGACAAAAATAGTTTTGATTACTTTGCTTTACTACTAATGGTACTCTTACTATATTGTTGTGTTTTTAAGTCAATGTGGTAGTGTGCTTACATATTTTTTAAATACTGTCAGTACCACCTTTCCAGCCATGCATATTCTACACTAGCTTTCTTCCAATTAAGAATAATATGAATACTGCCCATCTGCCCTACTCTTGTTCTGAGAGCTACATTTGGGAAAGTGAGACAAAATGTGCTAAGTGTAACTTAACATGCTGTAATGAATTAGTCATGTAGTACAATTTCAGTACAAGTTAGATGTCAGGACCCAATGGAAGCCTAAAATGCAACTGGTTTACTCTGCTCTGGGTAATGTCTGCAAATTGCCCAGTTCTGTATCAAAACACCATACATTTCAATTCCACACATTTTTATCCACCTTTCAAAAAAGGTGCGATTTTTGTGTAGTACTACATTTACTACGGTAAACATATTTTCTGAAAAGCTAATGTCTGTACAATACAAACCTTATTAAACCACTTCTAGCAAATACTGCCCATGTTCTTGACTTGGGGTCTTTCACCCCAAATTTTGAGTGCTCACAAACAATTATGTAATGCGCTCACCAAATAAAATGTGTACCAAGAGTCAGTTTACCAATTCTTTATGTTCAACGTTCACCTCTTGTATGTCTTCTGTAAAGGACAGTGTCTAAGAAAAGATCTGGAGTCAGCCCACATAACTGGAAAATAAAAATAAATTCAAAAACCAAAATGCATTTTCTAATGCCCACTTACTCCTGTTTAGGAGCAATGGAAAGTTGAAGCCGGTCTTGGAAAGCAGTAGGCTTGATGGCCAATCAAGAACACGACATCAAACCATTACAGGAGAAACACCCACAAAGACAGTTTACTGACTAGCATATCTGTGCATTGTGGGATGAATCCAGAGATGGATGGAGGACCTGAAGAATGTATGGAGGGCAACCCAGCTTTGAAAAAAAATTCACAGAACTAAACACTGAAGCAGCTTTGCAAACTTTGGGATTCATGACCCAAGCTGGGCAACTGTTAAGAAAGCAGATGGACCATAACCATGCCACAACAAAGTACATTAACTGTACAACTGCACTTGCCAGTCTGTCCTTCCTTTGTTCTGACCGTACTGGACATCTCATTGGCATCGGATATTATGGACCATTCATTCTTACAACACAAATGTAATTCAATAGTGGCACCAATGGTACATTCCTTGACATGTTAGCCTCCCAGCTTTAAAGATGGTTTTGGGGGGGGGGGTTATTTTGCAGAACCCCCCCCCTTTTTTTTCTTTACCATGCACATGCTACCTTTGGGAGATGTAGCTGTATTGACAAGGCTTTAATACCACTGCTATGCTAATATTATCCATTAAGCTAAGGACTTGGAAAGCAAACATGCTTATATGGTAATTAATGTGTCAAATCTCAGCACCTCTCCGACAGTGCCCATGTTCATACAAGTCACTTAGTGTTTCGAGGACACTGAGTCTCCCATCATCTTATATAGTACAAGCAAGCTGCAACTCTGTACCCAAAGAAGTACGATTTATGGGTGGTTTCTCAGAACGGATCATAAAGGACCACATTCCAGCTACTTTCAATTTTTGTATTTATCTCCATATAGTGGTACATACCATATCTTGGCTGACGGCTGTAATGACATTTACTTGGTATATCCAGATACACAGCTTGAATATTTTACCTATGGCACAAAATTCTGCAGCTTCACTTCTTATGGCAGGGTCTAGGTACCACATATGTTGGTTGTGGGGGAGCTTTACTGACTGCCCATAAGCCAGTGTTATCTACAAAATTCTGGCACTGGCCGACATGTACGGCTTTGGTCCCAACTACATGCAGACTATCTGGTAATGGTTTACTTGATCCTCATGTCCTACATCCCAGGGGATGCTAGTAATCCAGTGGTAATCCTCGAATCCTCTGAGAGTTACATTTGTACATCAGTGACCTCAGTTCTGGAAACTGCTGCCTTCCAGACCGAGTGGGTTTCCAATACTTAATGGTTTCAGTCTAGTCTAAATAACTAATGATCTGACTTTGCATTTGAGGAGCTTCTGCTTTGTTCCAACTACTTTAATAGTAGTGATTGAAGTACAATAAAACAAAGAATTGAATTTCTTGTACTATTTTGAGTTACTTTTATTCCACGTTATTACTCAAATTCCATAATTTGTTTGCACTTCCTGTATTTGTATACTGTATACAGTGCTTGGGTTCAAGAACTGTAAAAGTTGTTAAATGTAGATTGATGGCAATAGATGTTTTACACCTGGCCTTACAGCTTGTGTGCATTTCCAGCTCAGAGTTTCTTTTTTGTTTAAAGTCATGCATTAACAGGGGGTCTGTGCTTATCTCAATCTAACAATCATAACCAACATTTATCAATGAGGAGGCCAGTCTGCTTGGGAAGACCAAACTAGTCGCTGGAAAGTCACAAGCCAGTCTGAATATGCAGTGTAAATACTGTACATACATACATAAGATCATAGGACGTTACTAGGCTACTGGCCCAGAGGCCCTTATAAGCCTAGCCAAGAGTTTAGCCCATGCATAGACAAATCAGCATCAGGTGCCCCTATCCAGCAGGGACACGGGTGGAAACCAATGGATGTATTTACTAATTTCCCATCCAGTTATCTAGATTGTGCTTAAAAAGGGTAAAGAGGTACTCTGCTTGACATCAACAGGGAGTTTATTCCATAGATGGGGGAGTCTCTGGGACACAAACCTGCCCTGCCAGCTGTCACAGACCAGGTTGAGGCCGGGTGTGTGGGTTACTTGAGTGGAGCTAGACTTGCAGATATGCAGCAGTCCCATCAAGGCGGGGTCTGAGATCGCCTTGTATGCCAGACAGAGGTAATCTCTGAAGAGTCTGTGAGGCATAGGGCTTTTAGCTTGTGTATGGCACATTTTTGAGGCCCTGGATTCTCCTGATGAGGAAACCTCTGCGGTCTCTCCAGCTGCTGCATGTGTTTTGTGAGGTACATGCCGAATGGGGCATTGTACTCAATAATGGGCCTTATAAGGGAAGAATACAGGGATGGTATGAGCTTGTCCCTGGATGAGATACCCTTACTTATGAGGTGGGCCATGTAGAAAGCTTTCCGTACAATGTAAGCAACATGGAAGTCAGGGTGCTATCAATCTGGGTGCTCAAATCCTTCACGACTGACTACGTGCTTAGAATGTTATTAATGTGATAATTTGTGGGGACATCTCTCTCCCCAAAGGGGAAGATTATGAATTTTTTTTGTATTCAGCTTGAGGCCATGTTTCTGGCACCAGTCATCTGTTTGGGAAAGACCCTCTTGGAGGATGTCCACGTCACTAGGGGAATTGACGACAGCTCCCATCTTGCAGTCATCTGCACATGTGGTCAGCCATAGCCCACTGGTTTTGACCTGTACCTCAGAAAAGTATATCACAAAAAACAGAGGCCCCAAGACCGAACCCTGGGGTACGCCACTTGATATGGGGTCTACTGCTTGAGGTGGCTTCCCTACTTTGACTAGGTGAGGTCTATCAGTGAGCCAGCTGGCTACCCATCTGGTAACAAAGTCTCTCAACTAGGCATTGATCTGTATATCTATTATGTCCGAGTGGGGAATAGTGTCGAAAGCTTTGGCCAGGTCAAGGTAGGCAGTGTACACACTCTTCCCCTCATCCATAGCTTTGGTGACAGTCTCAAAAAAGTCAACCAAATTTAACAGACATGATCTCCCCTTGACAAAGCCAAACTGTATGGGCTCGAGTGTTTAGAGGTGGTTAATGTCCTTGTTTATGAGGTCCATGATAATCCGTTCCATGGCCTTGCAGATCAGGCTAGTTAGGCTTATGGGTCTATAATTTCCCAGATCAGTGGGAGCTCCACCTTTGTGTAAATGGATGACAGTGGCTGCCCGCCACTCAGCTGGGACAAAACCGGTACTCGGACTTTGGTTAAATAGGGTGCCTAATGGTGCTGCAAGTTCCTGCCGGAGTTCATGTAGGATGCAGCCTGGGATGTTATCAGGTCCCATGGAGGCTGTATTTTTTTTGCCTTTGAGAAAGCAGTGATGACCTGATCCCTAGATATACTGATGGGGGGACAGAGGGGTGAAATTTTCGCTGAATCAGTCAGCCAGCAAGTTTGCTATAGCTACGGCATTTGTATATGTGGTGTCCTTGACCATCAGTTCTGAACAGATATGGGTGCTACCTTTGAGATTACAGACATAAGTGAAGAAGATCTTATGATGGTCTCTAGTAGATGTGGCCAATTTGGACCCTTTGCTTTGGATGATTTTACTAGTGCTCTTATTTGCCGGTTTAGGCTAAGGAGAGATTGCTTCCAATTGGGCACCTGCTCCTTCTTGGTCCTGGTTAGCAATCTGTTATACAGTTTATTTACTGTAGATGTCCACCAGACAGGTTTACTCTTCCTTATGGAGGATGATTTAGTCCCGTCAGGTATTCCTGATTCCATGCATCTATATAAATGCTTGTATAGTAATTTGGTACAGTTTTGGATACTGGTGCCAGTTCCTAGAGAGGGGGAGGGAGCTGTGAAGTTGTTTATACATTCCCTCAGGAGGCTGCAATCAGCTTTGGAGAAGTTTTTTTGATTGACCCTAGCTAGAGGGGGGGTAAGGGGAGATGGTGATTTCAAACGTGACAGCTTTATGGTCAGATCTTACAAGGCAGGATAATACTGCAGTGATGCTGCAGTGGCTACTCATGTTGGTTAATACCAAGTCCAAGATATTATCACCTCTTGTGGGGTGTATCGACTAACTGTTCCAAAGCATTTGCATTTACAAAAATCGAGGAATCTCTGGGTATTTGTGTTCTGGCAAAAGTACTTCTTCCAGTCTATGTTTGGGTAGTTTAAAGTCACCCAGATTCAGGGTAAAGTCTTAATCTTGATAGAGTCAAAGAGGTCTAGATATGCAGTTTGAACATATTGGGTCAGATTTGGGGGCTGGTAGCTAGCTATTATTTGTATAGGGGTCTTGTTGATAGTTAACTGCACCTGGAGTGTTTCCTGTGCGTCATACTGTTTGACCAGCCTGGAGGTGTGTATGTCTTCAATATATAATTGAAAATCCACCTACTTCGGCTTTACTACCCACAGTTTGGGGTCTGAATGTATGATAGGATGAGTAACCAGGTAAGGCTGGGGTGCTCTCTGCAGCTTTGAACCAGGTTTCTGTGACCACACAGATGTCAGCATTTTCCAGGGTTAGGAATGCTTGCAATGAGTGCATTTCCATGTTTAGACTCCTACCATTTAGACTCCTAGCATTTAGCAGCAGGACCTTTAATTTGTGTTTTGCTGAAATGTTTATGTTGGTAGTTTTAACCTCATCACTTTTCCTAAAATAAGGCACTATAGGGGAGGCAAGAGCCTTTGCCAGAATCCTGAAGGCCAGGTGAGACAGAAGCATACCATCTCTGACAAAGCATCCTGGTCTGTAGATCATATCTTCCCAGGCTGTCAGGTACTGGATCTCACTGGAATGACAACAGAAACTAAGCCAATTGTTAAAGTCAATTGTTTTCTGTTTGTATTCAGGCATCATTCTGGGTGATGGCAGAATGCTGCTTAAGGCTAGGGACATACCTGCCTGGGACACATGCAGCGAGTTCAATCATGTCTCTCTACATATAGTCCAGGGAGGTACATCTCAAGTCATTCACACCAACATGGACTATGACAGAGTCTTAACAGTACCTGTTGTTGAGAGACTTGAGTGCATGTGTGATTATGGTAGATTCTGGCCCCTGACAGACAACTAACCGTGACTTTCTCCTTATCCAGCCAGGTGAGAGGCACATCTGTGTGTCTCACAATGAAGTCACCTATGACTAATATGTTGGGTTTATGATTAAGCTTTAGTGGTTGTGAGACAGAGGTGTGTGAACTATGAGCGGTATGTGGTGTGGAGGGCTGTGAATATCGCGTATGTATTTACCTCAGAGGTTTTTGCCTCAGAGGTCTCCTTTGTTTGGGTATGTTTTTGTTGAGGACCTTCACATATGTGGGAGTGTGTTGTGTCTGAGGTGTAGCGATTGTGTTGACAGCCTTCTCAGTGCCAGATATGCTGGCTTGTGAGGGAGGGAATTTGGACTCTAGGTTCTTAATGTAATTGCATCTCTCGCAAATTATGTTCCAAGGTGGTAGTAGTAGGTGGTTATCCGTGTACATAAGGCAGTTCGTGGCTACACTGTCTCAGGATGCCCATATCAACCAGACTGGCAGGAGAAACTGTAGGAAAATTGTCCATCCATATTTTTCAGAATGAGAGATAAGGCCAGGGAGAGCTCAGGGGTTAGCCTAAAGCCAATTGCTTAAACAAAAACTAAGTGGGTTAGAATACCACTTACAATTTAAACAGGCTATAAAGAAGCAGTAACAAATGCAACAGAAAGGATGCAACTGGAACACTTTAGAGAACAAGCCACAGCAAGTACCAGAAAAAGCAAGATGAAGTAATGAAGCAGGAGGAGAAAACACAAATACAGAAAAAGAAGCTGAGTTTTTATTTTTTTTTTTTAAATAGTAAAGTGGAAAGGGAGAGAAGGAACAGAAGAAAATTCAAGGTTAAGGAACTAAGGGGTTTGACCTTCCCAAATATTGGCTAGAATGAGCTAATGAGATGGGACTAGGAATGTCCCTTATCAAATTTACAGTAGGGGCGGGGAACAGCAAAAGCAACAACTATAAGAGCACAACTGCAATGGGGTGCGTGGGCAGGAGAAAAAAATTCAACCACAGATTAGCAATTAGATAAATGAAGACACAGAGAAGCAAATAATTCAGTCAAAACAAATAAATAAAAACAGTGTAGTAAACTAGTGCAGAACTGTTACACAAATAGATAAACAATGCAGTACTAATAAGCAAAATAAATACAACCAGTGCAGTGCTGATAAGAAACACTGAACAATTAAAGTGCGAAAAATATACTTGTGTAGCTCTGTAATTCAGATTGTTTAAGAAGTATTCTCTGTTAGGCACAAATGGAGCTCAGGAAGATAAGCAGTGATTCAACTCAAATGTAATATTTTTATACCAACAGATAAAAGACCCTTCGAAAGTCACACCCTGAGACAAAGAGATAACACAGAAGCTGTTTGACCAGTTTTAACTCTCTGGACTGAGTACACCATAAACTCCCAGTAGGGGCAGGCAACAGCAGAAACCACAAACTATACAAAAAATTCAACCACAGATCAGCAATTATATAAACGGAGACACAGAAAAGTAAATAATTTAGTCAAACAAATAAATAAAAACAAATAGTGCAGTAAACTAGTGCACAACTGTTACACAAATAAATAAACAACGCAGTACTGATTAAGCAAAATAAATACAACCAGTGCAGTGCTGAAAATAAACACTGAACAAGTGCGAAAATTATAGTTGTGTAGCTCTGTAATTCAGATTGTTTAGGAAGTATTCTCCGTCAGGCACAAATGGAGCTCAGCAGGATAAGTCTAAATAAACAAGCAAACAAACAAAAGTAAGCACTGCCTTTACCGGAGATTTGCTTAAATGGAAAAGAATCACAGTGCACGTGTATGCAAAGTAAATTTCAAACCAGTAGCTTACAAAAGAAAAATTAACCAAACACTGGTTAATTCAGGCATAAAGGTAACATGTCTGGGAATACGAGAACTGTTGTTCTACAGTACAGCGTTTGTATTTCCCTTAGAAAAAGACAAAATACTTTAAGCTCCAGGACTTTTCTATGGTTTAAAGGGGGCTCAGTGTGCTACTGCCAATTTAAACTGATCACACAGGAGAACGACACATTTCCTTTAACTAAAATGTATTTTCTATAAAAATATAGTGGCCCTTACTCTCCTAAGAATGGGTAGGAGTTAAGGGGCACCAGCTCTCCCCTCACCAAATGTTAAAAAACAAAACAAAACACTGCATTCAAATACTGTTGACCACGGACATGCTAATATAAACAGCAAGAGCATTTTTTACTGTATCAACCAAGATGGATAGAAAAGCCATCCTTAAAAAATATTCATGTAACTATTCTAGCAATGTTTTACATTTGTGCAATAATCACTAATATATTACACAATTGAGCATTTTAAAAGATAGTACTACTTGCAAAGAGGTTTCAATGCATTTAATCTTCTGACTTAGTCTTTACATATCACTGGCTTCCTCCAAGTTTCTTTTTCCAGTCTTTCTATACATAAAACAAAAAAGTAAGCTATTGAACTGTCAGGCAATCTGTGGAAAGCCTGTACAAATTATTATTTTTGCTAGGGAATCTCCGTTGTTCACATGCACTGTTTTTTCCAAAGACGATATCCCTAGCCTCTTCCTTTCACTTTAGCAGAGAGCAGCAGCTTTTAAACCATAAACTCAAAATGTTATTTTTATAAACCATTTTATACAAACTTTGAGTACATTTCTATTTTTTTTATTAGTTATATACTTCTTCATTGAAATCAAGACAGTTGTAAAGAGTGAAGCATTTGCTTTTACCTTTGTTGTTGATCACCTTTGTTTTGGTGGTCTTTCTTCACCAAACAAAACCCTGATTTTCATGTTCTATTTGAATCTGCTTTAGGATCTCTGTCTTATGAAACCCTGTTATTTTCAATCTGAAAGTACTTCTGTTAATGCTTCCAAATCAATCCAAATTCTTCTATAATGTAAAGTTTTAGAAAAGTGTCTATGATTTTTTTGTGAAGCAAAACTACTTTTTCACACCATGTCGCCGGATTTTTCAGCACAATGTCAAGTTGTATTTGAATCTGCTTTAGGATTTCTGTCTTATGTAACCCTGTTACGTTCAATTTGAAAGCACTTCTGTTAATGCTTCCATTAATCCAAATTCTTCTATGATGTAAAGTTTTGGGGAAAAAAAGTGTCTTACGCTACAAGATTTTTTGTGAAACAAAACTACTTTTTCACACCATGTCACCGGGACATGAATTTTTAAATGCTCAATTTTACTTTAAAATTCTGTTAATAATCAATATTCTTTGTGTGCTCTTATCTAAATGATAAAGTGCAGCATTCTCCCTACACATTTTTGTCCTTGGGTATTCAATATGCACTTAAGGATGAAGCATTTCCTACTTTTACTTTTCTTAAGACTCTCTTCTTTCAATTAGCAAGGGGTTGACTTCTGTCCACACTTTTTTTTTTAACTACTTCCCCTCTCTCAGCTACAACACAATCAACAGTGACTCCTCTGACTAAAACATATTTTAAAACATACCATTTATTTTCTTTCCTATAGCACCCAGGTTGTGGCTGAAAATATTAAATGGGAAAAAGAAACAAACTAATTTTTTCTATTAATTTCAACAGTTGCTCAGATTTTAATTTTAAAAACTGCTAAAAACCTGACTTTTTTCCTCAAAGAAAACTTAAAATACAGTGTAATCCTGTTCTTGCATTCAGGCACCCAAAAATTAAAACATCAGCATTTTCATTGCTTGACATCTTATGTAATACTTCCCAAATCGGTAATTTCATACTTTCATGCCTTTTTCTTGGGAGAGGATACACATTAAGCAAACAGAAATTCTGTTGTTTATATCTGCAGTCAAATTAATTATGAAAAAGTGTCTTGCTGACTCTTAACTAATTAAAATCTCCAAATGCACCGCCATAACTATTCCCTTTTCTTGCTGGGTGCTCATAGGATTCAATATATATATTTCCCACGAAAACAGACTACAAAGCAATACATTTCTTCTCCTCAGTAACTATTAATTTACTCTTCAGTCCTGCAATAGTCCACATCCCAGTGGGCAAGTGATGCCAAGATAATTGTTTCTGGTGTAGTATACACACTGGAAATGCTTTATAATCTTTAGCAACTCATGCTGAAGGCAGAAGTATAAGCTTCGGGAGAACTCCATTCACATGCAAGCTGAAATGCGAGAAGACAACTTACTACCCTTAAGCCGTTTACCTGTACCACAATCTTCCAGTCCATCTCTATTCTCAACTTCTTCTGATTTCCCCAGTTTGCTGCCATTACCACAGTCTTATCTGTGCTTGGTTTCATCCCATGTGCCTTCAGAAAAGAATAGGAGAATGGAATGCAAATCTGAAGTTCTAGCTCAGAGTCTGCCTGTACTGCCACACTGTCTGCATACAGCAACTTTGTTGATCTGTCTGTCCCCTCCAACCAGTTTGTTAATGTAGTCCATCACTAGTATGAACATCAGCAGGCTCAGAGCTGAACCCTGGTGTACACCCACTCCCACTGGGAACCCCTCTGTGAGGCTGAACACTGTTCGTACTTGAGTCACTGGGTCCTTGTACACAGCCTGCACTAATTCTACCAATGTTTCTAGGACTTCAAACCACAGCAATACTGCCCAGATCAGCTTTCTCGGGAACTTGTCATATGCTTTCTCCAAGTCTAGGAATGTCCACTTGGACTCTCTCCTCATCTCTAGCTTCTTCTCAAGTATCTGTCTCAATGCAAACATCAGGTCAATTGTGCTGCATCCTGATCTGAATCCAAACTGCTCATCTCCCATCTTGCATTCTACTACTCTGCACATCAGTTTATCAATCACCCTCTCCAGAACTTTCATGCAATGTGGTAGGTGTTTGATGCCTCTGTACTGCCCACAGTTGTGGATGTCCCCTTTGTTCTTGTACACTGGCATGAGTATGCTTATTCTCCAGTCATCTGGGATATGCCTCTCTCCACACTGCTACTGGTATCCTCAGGAGCCATTTCTCCCCCATCTCACGCAGCATCTTTATCATATCTGCTGTGACCTCATCTGAGCCGGCTTTCCCGGATTTCATCTTTTAGTGCTGTTCTTACTTTTCTAAGGTGGGCTCCTCTTCTCTCATCATAGGCTGTTTCTGGGGCAGTACAGCTTCTGTGGGGTTTTCTTCATTCAGAAGCTGCTGGAAATACTCATTCCATCTGCCTTTGATGTTATGTGGACTAATGAGCAGGTTGTTGCTGGCATCCCTTATGAAGGGTGTCTGACTATCTTTTTTATCTTTCTGTCTTGGCCTTGCAACCTGTTCTAGTTTCTTTGTGCCCCTTACTGAGTCACTTTCCAGAAGTTGGCAGAGTGCCTCCAATGCCCTATTCTTTGCTAGCCAACCAGTAGTCCTTCCTAGCCTGGTCAGTCTTTTCTATCTCCCATTTCTTCCTGCACTCCTTTCTTTCGATGACTTCCTGGACTTCTGCATTCTACCACCAGCTTTCGTTATGTACCTTATTTCTATACCTGGCTTGGCCATATATCTTTTCTGTAGTCCTAATACAGGTTTTAGGCACTGCCACTCTTCAACTCCACCCACCTCCTCCTCTTCTTGGGGTGCTAGAGCTCCGAGTAATTCATTGAACTGCTGTACTTTCTCTCCAGTCAACTTCCAGGTCTTCAGCCTGGTCTCTCTGACCACTGCTTACAGCCGATTGTGGCAAGTAGTGGTTTATGCTGTGGGCGGACTGTTTCATCTGCTGTGGGCGGACTGTTTCACTGGGGATGACTTTGCAATCATGGATTCTACCCAGTGCCTTTTCCTTACTAGGAGGAAGTCTACCAGAGTTGCAGGTTGGCTATTCTTGTATATGATCTTGTGACCGTCTCTCTTTTTGAACTACTATCAAGCCATTTGCCAGACAGAAGTCTAGAATGGCTTCTCCTTTATTCCTGTTGCCCAACCCACGTAGACCCAGGCAGTCCTCATATCCTATTCTGTCTGTCCAGATATGTGCAATCAAGTCACCCATTATCAACATCTAGCAAGTCCTGCAACTGCTGTCTGAATGCACTCTTTCCTCACTATCACAACCCTGCTGTAGGGCATAGGGTGACCGGATTGCCAAGAGTCTGTCATTAATTCTGATTATATCCCTCACTGCCTTCTGAAGCCTCTCTCTCATCACAATTCCTACACAATTTCTAGCCTGTCCCCCACCCGAGTAGTAGAGTCTAGATCCCAAGCCAAGTGGCTTTGCTGCACTGCCCTTCCATCTTGTTTCTTGGATACATAGGATGTCCAAGCAATTCTCAGTTCATGTTTTGCAGGTTGGTTGGTTTTACATCCAGCTTTCGCTCAGAGCTATCCCAGGTAACCCAGGCTGGGCAACTAGACAGCCGTTCGCTTATTGACCCAGGGCTACTGGGCTTTATGGCAGGCACACACTGGCCAAAAGGGGCACATATTCCCCTCCCACCATTAGCAAGGATCCCTGGCCTGGGTCAGAGAAGTCCGGGTCCTCAACCCACTTATCACCAGTAACTAGCCATGCCCATTTTGGCGACATTAATCAACATGACCTAATCACCTACAGCCATATTTTACATGGTCAAGTGGCTAGCCCTGCCACTGTGCGCAGTCTGTGATCCGTGTTCTTCTACCTTGAGGATATTGCTCACAACAGTAGATGCCCAAAGCGGTTGGTCTGTACAACTCTTCCCCCTACAGGGCACCATGCAGAGTCTGTGCTGCCGCCTACAGCACCATTCATTTGCGAGTTTGAGATGGAAACACTCAGCATGTGTTTTGGACATGGGAGAAACCCCACAGAGACACAGGGAGAACATGCAACTTGAAACGGGCATTGGTCGGAGGTCAGGATCGAACCTTGTACCTTGTGCATGGAAGGCGAAGACCTTAACCATTAAGCCATCTGGTCCGCTTCAAGTACCTGGGAGGGGTGTTTGAGGAGAAGGGTAGTCTGAATGAAGAGGTCAAAGCTACAATCAGAGGGGCCACAGCCAACTGGCATAGAGTATCAGATGTAGTCTATGACAGAAGAATGCCAAAGAAGCTGAAAAGCAAGGTGTACAAGACAGTAGTGCAACCAGTACTACTGTATGGTACAGAAACCTGGGCAGTAAAGGCAGAACAGTTGAAGAAGCTAGAGGTGATGGAAATGAAGTGCCTGAGAAAGGTGGAAGGATACATACTGTGGGACAGACGAAGAAATGAGGACGTAAAAGCAGAAGCCAAAGTAGCTCCAACTACAGAAAAGATCAAAGAGAACAGATTAGAGTGGTTTGGGCACATGTGTAAAAAAGCAGAAGACAATCTGGTGAGGAAGATTTGGGACAGACAGGAAGAAGGTAAGAGGAAGCGTGGATGTCCAGCAAAGAGGTGAATGGATTGTGCGAAAGAAGATCTGCGACAGTCAGGCATGAGTGTTGAAGGCAGGAGTGTGGGACTGAATCAAGAGAGTTGGCGACAGTTGACACGATACCCCAACCCCATGTAGAAAAAAAAAATGGGAAAAAGGGGGCTGATGATGAACTTACTACCCTTAATAACTAGAACCCTGCAGGAAAATGTACTGATGTTACCAAAGCCATTAACTACTCTGCAATAAGGTGACTTACAAGGCACTGCAACTGCTTCTTGCTCGATGAGTTATTTGATCAGGAGGCAATCAGAAAGTACAGAAAACGAAGTGAGCAGATGCTGGCTATAAGTGACTTTTGTGTAGCAGATAAACCCATGTTTTGCACAGTGGAGCCTCTTCTGTTCAATACAGAACAGCTCGTTGATCCGCATTGAACAGAAGTGGCTCAGCTTTGTGATTTATGATCGGCTCGTATACTGTAATGTAGTAAATACCAGGTGCTCTCACCACGAATAAAGTCAAAGTCACGGTCATAAATCCAAGTGTGATGGAAATAAAGCGAAGTCTGCACAAAAAACTCCAGTAGTAATCCAGTAGTTCCCAACTGAGAACGACCAGGTTGGCATACGTGTTCGCACAGGGGGTGCCCATTGCCACCCCCCATTGTTGTAAATAATAACTGTCTAAAAACATGAAAGCATTATTGCTTAATACTAGCTCTAATAGTTGGCATATTAAAAGTTGTCTATCATTAGTAAAATAAGTCTCCTTAGATAGCAATTCTCTTATGGCTTCAATCCCTAGGTCGTTGGGTATAGAAGTAAAAAGGTTTTTTACATCTAAGGTGACTAGAAGATATTCATGTTCATTGGGAGTTAGATGTATGTCTGATAAATAATTCAAGAGCTGATATGTGTCTTTCAAAATTGAAGAATAAGTGTCAACTACTGGTCTCAGTAAAAATTCAATGAAAGACGATATATTAGCAGTTACCCATTTATCTCCTGATACAATTGGTCTTAGTGGTATAGGGAACTGGTTCTTATGTATTTTGGGTAATCCCTTGATTATAGGTATAGTAGGGTTATCAATAAGAAGGTAGTTATACATCTGTTCACTAATCTGTCAGCACATTAAAAGATCATGTAAAGTTTCATGCACATTTTTAATGATTTTTTCAATGTCATAAGGCAACAATTTAATGTAAGTTGCATCATCTGCAAGCATCGAGGACATATTTGTGTTATAATCAATAGTATTTAGTATGACTACCCCTCCACCTTTATCTGCTGGTTTTATGGTAATTTCATTACAATTCCTCAAATATTGTAATGAAATAAATTCTTCTGGAGTAAGGTTATAAAAACATGGTTTAACTTTGTTAGAGAATAAATTATAAAAATCCTGCTCACATAGTTTTAAAAAGCACTCTATATGATGTGGTAAAGAAGGTGTAAAAGTGCTTTTACGTTTGAAAATAATCTTCTCAGTAGCATTAGTTGAATTGCATCTATCTTTAAAAAATAATTTTAATGCAACCTGTCTGCAGAATAATCTAAGATCAATAAGAACATTACTGATAGTATCAGGACAGGCTGGAATGAAATTAAGTCCTCTGTTCAACAATGAAATGTCAGAGTCAGAAAGAGAAAAGCCAGAGTAATTAAACAATAAATCAGTCACATTCTTGTTTTTCTTGTAGGGTTGTAGCTTTCTCTCGAAAGTTTTCTTTTCCTGGGGCCTCGGCTGTGTGATCGGCCCCTGTTGTAAAACTGTTGTTTCACAGGGTAGGGTAAAAAAGAAGAAGAAGAAGAACTGTCAGTACGCAATTCTTTTGGTCTGGCTCCTAATGTCAGATTACCAGAAGACTGTTTCAGCGCTTGCTGATTAGGAGGGGGCGTGTCAACCTCAGTGGAAGCTGTGATGTTAATAGCTTCCGAAGGAGAAGGTGACAACAATTCATTATTCCCCACTGTATTATTAATATGAAGAGTGGATTTTTCTGCAACAGGTTGAACACTAGCAGATGAATAACTGTTCATATGTAAATGTCCATTATCATTACCATTTGTTGTATTCAAAGGTGCAATGTTACGTTTCGGCCAAACAAATATTTGGCGTGAAGCAAAGTCATTAAAATCCCTCTGCAGTTTGCGTAGCTTTGCTGATTTTAACCTTTCACTGTATGAATTAACCTGTAAGCATATGTTGTGCAATTTCTTAACACAATAGTCTGATTTAAAGCGTTCATTTAGATCTCTATACGCTTGATCAGTTTTACTGCGTAAGTCAGACTCTATCGGGTTAAAGTACTCTAAAAGTAGCTTTATGTACCTGAATCCAAGGTCAATGTTCAGGTCCTGCCATTTTTTAAGGAGGGTAGGATGTGTCTCCCCATAAGTCGGCATGCAAAGGACTCTCATCCCCCTCGGTACGATGCGGTGGTGTAAGCATGCCTCGAGGTGTTGTCTTTGCCAGGCGTACCGCTGTAGCCTGTACATATCATCCTCAAGCTCCTTGGATATAGTATTGAATTCGATGATGTATCGCCTTCTTCATTTGCTGGAACAGCAGTGTTGGCATGAGACAAATCCAGAGCCAATAAAGGGTTTACTTGTTGATGTAGAAGCCCGGTCCAAATGGCTGAAGCATCCCTCGTCCCTGGACAATAATCTAATTCAATATTGATGGATTCCATCGTGTGCTATCGGTGTAATAGCCAAAGCAGAAAGAATAAAGTATAATAAAAAACACCCGATAGCTGAAGAGAGTACCTGTAACGTGAAACAAGCAATGTAGTAAATACCAGGTGCTCTCACCACGAATAAAGTCAAAGTCACGGTCACAAATCCAAGTGTGATGGAAATAAAGCGAAGTCTGCACAAAAAACTCCAGTAGTAATCCAGTAGTAATCCAAAAAAGGGTTTATTAAGGTGTGAGCTCTTTCGCGTAGTACCTACTACGCTTCATCAGACAATATAAAATTATTTAAAACCTCCATTTAAATACAAAAAAAGGCGCCAAAATTAGCGTATACAATTAATTAACTAAGTAGAATACACTCTATTGAGCCCAATTAAGTTTAGTTTACATTCAGTTAAAATCTAGCTAAACCATAGTATTTTAATTCACATGGATAAAGGTATATGCCAGCAAACTACTAACTATGGGTTACATTTAAGAGATGCTGTTATCCAAAGTTCTATGAACCACGAAAATATATCGTTGTAAGCTAAGCGCTATAGTATGATGAAATTATCGTATACTGGCAGATATAAATCGCAAAGTGAAGGCTGTCGCCGGGATTTTAACCGGCAGTGCAGGACATGGGTTTGGGCTGCTGATCCTGGGACAATCCCACTCAAATAGGGACGTTTGGCGACCCTGGTTGAGACAAACACTAGTAGGAGCCAGGCAGTAGCCATTCAGGTGACTCTCCTCTTCATCATTCTTGACAAGCCAAGTCTTTCTTCTCAGCAAGTAATGCTTGACATGTTTCTAACTTCAAATATCTGTCCAAGTACTTCAACCATAAATCATCAGGCTCTATTTATTAGTTTTCCCTCAAGTGTTTGGCAGTGCCCTGTATAGCCACAGAAACCTTGAGCTGACATTTCTCTTGTAAAAGCACCACATAAATTACCAACTGATCCTTGCAGGTGATATACACCCTAATCCAGGGCCTAACCCTATGCAAACCTCCCCAGCTAATGTCAATATCTCCTCAAACCAATTACCTACTAATAGACCAACAACCAGCCTACTAATTCTGTGCTTAAATATTCAAATTGTTAACAATAGGGTCCAGTTACTGCATGCACTACTCTCCACCTACAGCCCTGATGCATTACGTCTGACTGAAACTTGGCTAAAGCCCTCTACAGCAGACAAAGAATTCCTACCTACTGGATACAATGTACTTCGCCAAGATAGACCATCTAAAGAGGGGGGGTAAGAATACCCTAAATATAACCACAACTAATCTGCAAATCCCTTCCTTCAACAACTCTGAACTCCTAGCTAAACTCAAACTAAGCAATAAAAAGTCAATCAATACTGTCACATGCTATATACCACCAGGCTATAACATCCAACCCAGGAAGCCATCCCACAATGGAAAACCAAAACCTTCCCCAGGAAACCATCATCCTCTGATTTCAACATAGATTGGAATACCTACGCAACCATTAACCCCACCAACCATATTAACCTCTATAATTTCCTCACAAGTTATCCAAACTAGCACTAGACTTGCTGCTGAAAAGCACTAGGAAGCCTGAAACTGATTCAAGCACTCAGCTTTCCTTGTCAATAAGGAGAAATTAATCATAGGCACTAAACAGCCTGTAATTGCAAAGCACATTGCAAAGGTAAGGGAAAACAGCTCTTAAACTTTACAAAAAAGCACATAAACAGGCATGTCCATGGGTCAACTTCCGGTGATTTCTCCTGTCCACCTGGTGAATCTGGGCATACTGGGGCAGTGCGGCAACTGCCTCATGTTCACAGACAATCCTCTTCTCCTACCACCCAACACTACAACCTGCGAGAGATGCACTTACATGCCAAACTGGAAGCAAAGCTCTCTCCGGCCAAGATTGTGCTAGACAGTCAAGAGGAGAAGGTTAACACCTGCATTACACCTCAAGCAACTCATAGCCCTTCAAAACCCACACATAGCAACACTAAACCCACATTTGTGGAGGCCCTTAACATTAACCTGCCCAAGCAACAAGGACCTCCGCAGCCGAAATGCAAACAAACACCAGTCACAACCAAAGTGACACACAGCTCACAACACCAGTATGCCACCCAACAACAGCCCCACAATGTACCCAACACTTTAGTCATAGGTGACTCTATAGTCAGGCACACTGATGTCCCACTCACCAGGCTGAACAAGGAGAAAATTACAGTCAGCTGCCTGTCGGGTGCCAGGATCCGCCTCATAACGCATGCATTCAAGTCACTCCACAACAAGTACAAATTGTCCATGCTGGAGTGAATGACTTGAGACGTACCTCCCTGGACTACATGAAAAGAGACATGGAAGAGCTCTTGGATCATGTGACCCAGGCAGGTATGACTAGCCCTGAGTAGCATCCTGCTTTCACCCAGAATGATACCACAGTACAAGGACAAAATGATTTGAATTGGCTAAACTTCTGGTGTCATTCAAAGGGGATCCAGTATTTGTCTGCCTGGGAAGATCACCCCTGGGATTCACGTTTCTGGCTAAAGCTCTTGCCACCCCTATAGTGCCTTTTTTAGGCAAGGTTCAAAGGATAAAACCACCACCATAACAGATACAAGCATGCAAATCTGAAGGTAATGCTACTCAATGCTAGAAGTCTAAACTTCAAATTCAAAATGCACTCTCTCGAGGCACTCCTAAAATTGGAGAACATCGATATCCGTGCAGTAAAAGAGACCTGGTTCAAGGCTCCAGAGAGCACCCCTGCAATACCAGGCTACAATTCTTACCACACTTTTCGGCCACAAAACCAAGACCGAAACACTAAAGGTGGAGGAGTGTCCATATTAACCAAGGATATTCACACCTCCAGGCTAGTTGCCCAACACAATGCATCTGAAATTCTCCAGGTGCAACTAACACTAGGTAAGACTGCAATCCAAACTGTAGCTGACTGCAATCCAAACTGTAGCTGGCTACAGATCCCCCACCATGCCCCAAGATTCTCACTACACCTTTTTAAACATACTGGAAAATATTAAGATACAACCAAACACCCTAATACTGGGTGATTTCAATTACCCTGCCATTAATTGGGAAAAGTACTCTGGTACCAACTCCTTTTCCCAACGGTTCTTGGAATTCATAAATTGCAACACCCTGGATCAACTAATCCATTGTCCCACCAGGGGCTCCAATATCCTAGACCTGGTCATTACCAACATGGGAGATAGATGCTCCACACCAGTGGTCACCCCCTCATTGGTCAGGTCTGACCATAAGCAAATCACCTTTGACATCTACATCCCACCCCCACTCCCCAGTAAGGAAACCTCCTTAAAAAACTTCTCCAAAGCCAACTTCATGCTACTGACGTCAGAAATAATGAACTTCAAAACACCCACACAGACGGGATCTGGAAGTTCGACTGCAGAATCCTACACTAAGGCACTGCACGAGCACATCCACTCATGCATGAATCGTGCCTTCCCAAATAGAACCAAGATGCTCTTCTCCAAAAAAAAGGAAGCCAATCTGGTGGTCCCCTGCTATAATACAACAGAAGGAAGAAACTGTTGTAGAAAAGAGGAAAATCCCAGGACGAAAAAAACTCCCTCACCAGCCTCAGTAAGAAGCTGAGATCCCTCAAAACTCCTCAAAAGCTAGTTACAAAAATAAAACTGCCAAAGATTCCAAAGACAACCACAAGGCATTCTACAGTTATGCCAAGAATCTAAATGGCAATGCTCAGATCTGCTCTGAGCTACAACAGAATGGCATTAAATATACTGATCAAGGATATTGCCAATATCCTGGAAGATTGATTTAGTGCTAACTTCACCCCCAC
This sequence comes from Protopterus annectens, assembly GCF_019279795.1. NCBI lineage: Eukaryota > Metazoa > Chordata > Ceratodontiformes > Protopteridae > Protopterus > Protopterus annectens. The sequence goes on from NC_056737.1 coordinate 1,448,767,655, forward strand.
TCACCCCCTAAAGGGCCCATCTCAATACCAAAAGATTGCCAAATTCAGATAATCACAGCCACACAGGTAGAAACTGTACTCTCCAAAGCTAAGAATACAGCATCCATGGGACCAGACGATATCCCAGGCTGTGTACTATAAGAACTACAAAATGAACTGGCACCTCACCTAAGTGCCATGTTTAATCATAGCCTCACTTCAGGCTTCGTGCCCACTGAGTGGCGCACAGCTACAGTTATCCCGCTCCAGAAGGGAGGATCCGCCTTGGATCCCAGGAACTACCGCCCCATCAGTCTGACAAGCCTCATCTGCAAGGGCATGGAACGCACTATCATGGAACTTAAACAAAGACATTGGCAACCTTCAAACACTGGACCCCACCCAGTTTGGGTTTGTGAAGGGCCGATCTTGTCTCCTGAATTTGATTGTCTTCTTCAAATCAGTCTCCAAAGCTGTGGAAGAGGGTAAGGTGGGTCCACACAGCCTATCTGGACCTCGCCAAGGCCTTCGACACCATCCCCCACTCTGGAATCATAGATAAACTTACTAAGCTGGGCATAAATCCCTACGTCACTCAATGGGTTGCCAACTGGCTCACTGACAGAACCCAGACTGTAAGAGTAGCTGACTCCAAATCCAGCTCCAGACAAGTGACAAGTGGAGTACCTCAGGGTTCAGTCCTGGGACCACTCTTGTTTGGCATCTACTTCTCTGAAGTACAGGCCAACACTAAGGGACTCTGGCTAACAAAGTTTGCAGATGACTGCAAACTGGGAGCCATTACTGAATCCCCAAATGTGGATATTCTACAAAAGGTCCTTACAGAAACAGATGCCTGGTGCCAGAGCCATGGGCTCAAGCTTAATGCCAAGAAATGTATAGTTATCCCCTTTGGAAAAAACCATGTACCCATGAATTACCACATAGGTGGCAGGACACTAAACATTGAAAGTGTTATGAGAGACTTACGGACACAGGTGGACAGTGGTCTCACTTCATCGCCACAACAGTCAGGAAATCCTTCTATGTGGCACACCTCATCACTAAGGGCTTTTCATCCAGAAAAAAGGAGGTCATTGTCCCACTGTACTCATCCCTCATTAGACCCATTATAGAGTATAATGCCCAGTTTGGTATGTACCTCAAGACATCTGCAACAGCTGGAAAGGCCACAGAAATACCTCACTAAAAGAATCACAGGCCTAAAGCAGATGCCATACGCTGACAGTCTAAAAAAAAACTCCAGCTATACTCTGTGGCATATCGTCTACTCAGAGGCGATCTCTGCTTAACATACAAAGCCATGTCAAACCCTGAGCTGTTGGACATGCTCCACTTAAAGAAATCCCAATCCCTCAGAGCCACCCGCTCCAGGGATCTAAACCTGGTCATCACAATGAACAAACATGCTGGAGGGATAGGTTCCTGACCCAGAGACTCCCCATACATGTCAAGCAGAGCGCCTCCTTGGCCCTCTTCAAAAGGAACCTCGATGATTGGATGGGAGATAATAAATTCACCCCGGGGATCATGTCAGTCGCCCTGCTAGACAGGGGTCCAGAGAAGTAAATATTGTGGGAAGAAATATCCAGGGAATTGTTATGGCTAGGCTTGTATAGGCCCTAGGGCTGATAGCCTAGTATCAACCTATGAACCTAGACTAGGTAATCCAAAAATCAAAGAAAGCCTCCTAGACTGGATCTTAATACATAGGACCAACACCTCATACCATGCAGACATCCACCCAGACTCCCTCAGTGACCATCAACCCACTTTCCTATTAAAATTCAAAACCCAGTCCAAACCTACCCCCAGATTACCAACAACCCGTAACACAAAAACTTTGATCCCAGCAAATTCATACTCTAACTAAAACACCATAATTAGAACATACTAAAATTTTTACCATAGAAGAAGCCGTAAACCATTTCAATAACACCTTCCTAGAAATCCTAAATGACCACGCTCCAGCTCATACTACTAAACTCAACTGGCTTACCAGGGAGATTAAAAAGAGAATTTCAGAAAGGAAAAAAGCCTGGTATATTTGGAGAGCCACAAAAACTCCAGCAGCTAAAGTGCAATTCCAAAACCTCAGAAATGAGACAAAAAAATAATTTATCCTAGATAAAAAGAACTATTTCCTAGAGCTACAAAACAAGCATCAAAACAACACCAAGAAATTCTGGGCAGGAATAAACAACTTACTCCACCCTGGGAGACCCTCCACCCCATCTCCTACCTCCACTAACGAAATCACAAATATACCAGACACGTTTTAACAAATACTTTCAAAGAAACTATTTCGAACCTTGTTCAAAAACAGCCTACGACCGCCACAACTAATCATACAGAATCTGTAGATAAACCAAAAACTACCTTCCAATTTCAACCCATCCCGACCAACTATGTCAAAAGGTTGCTAACCAAACTTAAATCTACCTCACTAGCAGCTGATGGGTTACCTGCGGAACTCCTTCAGTTGGCTGCTAATGAACTGGCCTTTCCAGTATCCATCCTATTAAACAGATCTCTCAGAAACTTCAATACCACCCATTTGGAAATCCTCCTATATTATCCTCCTCCATAAAACGTCGAACCTCCACCAACCTCACCAAGTATCGCCCCATAGCCATTGTCTTCACTAGCCAAAATACTTGAGAAATGCATTCACAACCAACTTATGCCATACCTACTTAACAACCAACTTCTCTCTCCTACCCAGCATTGATTTAGGCCAGCTCCTAGCACTACCACTGCCCTACTCTCCTTCACAAACCTCACCAACCAAAACAAACACAGGCAAACTAACCTCTGCCATATTTCTGGACTTATCCAAGGCCTTTGACATGGTCAACCACCTTAAACTATTACAAGCCCTTACTGACCTTGGTCTAAGTAACCAAGCACTAGCTTGGTTTCAGAACTATCTACAAGGAGACAACAAGCAGTACGATGGGACAATAACCTATCCTCACTGCTACCCATCACCACAGGAGTCCCACAAGGTTCCATTTCAGATCCCCTCCTATTCTCCATTTTCACCAATAATCTCCACAGCATCTGTCAAGATGCAGCTATACAATATGCTGACGACTTAATGCTTGTCTGTTCAGCCAATGACCCTCAGAAACTTCTCTCTATAACCCAACATGCGTTCCATACCACTGAAAACTGGTTTAACAAACATCTAATACTAACCCCCCCAAAAAACCAAACTATTGCTTTTTACACCTAACAAATCTACCACCACACCCATTCCATTTAATATAGTCTCCAGAGATGGCACCATTATCTCCCCTGACACTCGCACCAAATTGCTAGGAGTTACCATTGATAACCTCAAATTTGATCAGCATATAAACCAAACCATTAAAAATATCCACAAAAAAAACTGGGCAGTCTATAAAAATAAACCTTTCCTAACACAACCTGCTAGGATAACAATTGCTAAAGAATGTTGCCATGGATATAAATTTCCCACTATCTCTGTTACCAGCTTGGTGGATATGGGCAACCTGAGGCAAAGTACAAATTGCCTAATGTTTACTGACATCCAGTTAATTCTCAAACAAACTTATACAGTATGTGAGAAAAGTATTTACACAATTTCACTGGAGGCAAAGCTCACACATAAAAGCATTTCTAATGTCAATAAGTTTGTCAGCAGCACACACGCTGCACCCATCATACACAATTCAAAGGAGACACACAGACCTACATATGATGAAACACTTAAATGTAACCTTTCTAAACCCCAAAGACCTCCTAAACAAAGTACACAAACACCCTCAGCAGCCCCAAATGCACTCTTTCAGAACAACACACACATCAAGCCACATTTCATGGAGCCTGTACTTCTAAGCTCATAGGGCAAGCCACCACACAAACATTCTGGTCATTGGAGACTTCACTGTGAGACAAAATGTCCCTCTCACCAGGCTGAGTAAGGAGAAAGTCACGGTCAGTTACTTATCAGGGGCCAGGAGCCGCCACATTACACAAGCATTCAGGTCACTGGACCACAAGTACCAACATGACTCAGTCATAGTCCATGTGGGTGTAAATGACCCGAGATGTGCCCCCCTAGACTATATGGAGACATCATAGTCCATGTGGGTGTAAATGACCCAAGATGTGCCTCCCTAGACTATATGGAGACATCATGGAGCTCTCAGAATGTGTGTCCCAGGCTGGTATGAGCCTAGCACTGAGCAGCATTTTACCTTCTCCAAGGATGATGCCACAATATGAACAAAAGATGACTGACTTTAATAATTGGCTTAGTTTCAGCTGTCATTCTAAGCAGGGAGCAATATCTGTCAGCATAGACGGAGATGGTCTACAGACCACGCTGCTTTGCCAGGGCTGGCATGCACTTCTCCCCTCTAGGCTTTTGAATATTAGCTAAAACGTCCTCCCCAATAATGCCTTTCTTAGGCAATGCCAAAATGAAAGTACTTCTGACACAGCAAATCAAAACCAAGAAAATCAAGGTGTTACTGGTCAATGCTAGGAGTCTAAACAAAAACACCATTCCCTAGAAGATCTCTTCACCATAGAGAATGCCGACATTTGTGTGGTCACTGAGACATGTTTTAAAGACATGGAGAATACACCAATAAGGTTATATTGCCTTCATACATTTACACCAACTACTACACAGACAGGGACTAAAGGTGGATGTGTCTTGAATTACATCAAAATATATACCTCAGGACTGGTCAAACAAGACGATGCACTTGAGCTTCTCCATGTTCAAATCACCACAGGCAAAATCCAATACCACTTCCTCGAAAGATGCATGTCCCCCTCTATGACCCAGGAAACTCATATCGCGTACACACCACCCAACCAAATACTGCATTCATGGGAGACATTAATTCCCCCACTATTAACTGTGAATCGTACACAACACCAAACTTACAGACACAAAGATTTCTGGATTTTGTAAACACAAACTCCCTGGACGAGACTGTCAATACACCAACTAGAGGTGCACTCATACTGGATATGGTCCTCACCAATACGAGTTAGTGCTGCACACCCCCTAGTGTAATGTCTTCTCTAGGAAAGGACAGATGAAATAAAAGTCTCCTCTAAAGTAAAAAATAAACTCTGGAAATCCATCTATCCCTGAAATATTCAAGAACTACTGTAAGGCTAACTTCCTAGTATTAAATGATAATTTGACAAAACTTCAAGCCTCCATAAACCTTGACAACACTGCTGCCTCTGCAGAACTGTTCACAGAAACCCTATACAAGCATGTTAATAGCTGCAAACAGCCAGCTGTACCCACCAGGAAGTAGTACAGAACTGATTCAAATGAGCCACCCTGGTGGAATCACAACATCAACAGGCTGTATAACAGAAGGAAGAAAATCATGGCAAAAATTAAGGTGCAGCCCACTCCAGGCAGATGAAATTACCCATTACACTCAGACAACAAAACTCAGGACAAAAAGTCTACCAAAGCCAATTTGAGGTTCTGACCCAAGGACAGGCCACAGGCATTCTTTAGCTATGTCCAAACCTCAAAGGCAATACACAATTGTGTGCAGAGCTAACTGTAAATGGGGCCACCTATACTGATCCAGAAGATATAGGAAACCCACTGGTCAGCAAATTAAACTTCAACCCTCTCTCCTCCTCAACCTTTCCTCAGGAAATCCCGTCAAATATAACTCTCCCTGCTATCACTATTGAACAGGTCCTTAATGCCCTCCAAGGCCAAGAACACTGCATCAATGGACCTAGACAATATCCAAGGATTCCTTCTACATAGCATGAAACAGTACCTAAAAGGCCGTCTGGAATTGCATTTTGACTGTAGCATCCAAACAGACTTCATTCCTCATGAAAGGAGAACAGCAATGGTCATCCCTCTGCACACAGGTGGACCATCTACAGACCCCATAAGTCTCACTTGTCTCATAAGCAAAGTCATGGAAGGAATCATCATAGAAATGATCAATAATGACATAGGAAAGCTCCTGACACTGAACCCAACTCAATTTGGTTTCATCAAGGACAGATCATGGCTACTGAACCTGGTAGACTTCTTTGAGAAGGTCACCAAAGCAATGGATGAAGGCAAAATGGTCCACACTGCCTACCTCGACTTGACCAAGGCATTTGACACAATACCCCACTTGGGCATTATTGGCAAACTTAAGAGGTTAGGTACAAACTCTTATATCACACAGCTAAGTCACCCAGCGGATAGCCAACTGGCTCACAGACAGAATGCAGGAAGTTAGAATTGGGGAGTTCACCTCTGCAAACAGGCCAGTCAGAAGTGGAGTCCCTCATGGATTGGTCCTGGGACCACTCCTGTTTAGCATTTACTTCTCTGAAGTCAAGGCCAAGGTCAATGGCCTCTGGCTGACTAAATTTGCAGATGAACGCAAAATTACAAGCAGTCACCGAATAGCCCACTAATACAAATGTTCTCCAGGAAGAGCTGACACAGAGAGAACTGGTGTCAGAGTCATGGACTAAAACTAAATTCCAAGAAGTGCATAATACTATCCTTTGGGAAGTCAACCACCCCTGGTAACTATCATATTGCTAACACACCCCTAAGAGTTAACACAGTAGTCAAGAACTTGAGGACATAGACAGTAATCTAGCCATTGAGCATTAAGTGTTTACAGTAGTGAGGAAATCATTCCATAACTTATAAACAAACACATGGCATCTAGGTCCAAGGAAGTAATTGTTCCACTGTATTCGGCATTCATAAGACCTATCATTGAGTACAATGTCCCCTTTGGTATGTACCTAATCAGGCATATCCAACAACTGGAAGGTCTAGACAGGTTCCTCACTAAAAGAATATAGGACATAAATAACATGTCCTATGCAGACTGCCTCAAGGCCCTATCCCTGCATTCAGTCTCCTACAGGCTGTTGAGGGGAGATCTACGCCTTGTATACACAGTATTGTCACATACCACTCTGACATCCTAGCATATCCGCAAAACAAACAGCACCAGAATTATCTATTCCAAAAACTTAAACCTTGCCTGTGATATAAAAAGGACCTGCTGGAGAGACGGGTATGTATCCCAGAAACTACCCATTCTCTGGAACAGGCATCCCAACCATGTGAGGCAGAGTCACTCCCTAAACCAATTCAAGTATAACTTGGACAACTGGATAGGGAACAGGAAATTCATCAATGGTTTGTCACTTGTCTCCAATGGATACAGGTAGCCTGTAAATGATTCCTCTCCTAGAACCCTGCTTGTAAATGTTTCACCTCCCAAGCCCCCAAGCCCCCAAGCCCCTGCTTACAATTATCAAGGATACCAGAACTCGTCAGAGATTCGGGATGCATGGCTAAGTTTAAATGCCTATGAACCTATATATACACACTAGTGCAGGAATCACTGTACCACAGAGAACGGGGAGCATTCTGAGGTACAGTGAACTTGGGATACTAACTCAGGGATCGCTGTACCACAGAGAAAGTGGAACATTCTTAAGATACAGTGAACTTGAACAGTCTGACTCCTTTTTTTGCACATTCCAAGTACTACTGCATTCTTTGGAATTTCAGACATTTCTACTTTCTTATGGTTACATTGCTTCCACTACAAGTCAAGTTACATCTCAGCAGGAATTCAACTTGCCAAACTGGATGGGGAAAGTAACCTACTGGGAAGTAGCTCCCCACACCCCATAAAGTTAGTCACACAAAATATGAAAACAGAAATTTTACAAAAGGCAGGAATCACTGCTGGAACACACAAACTGCATCAGCAGTTACTTCTTACAGAGAATGGCAGCAGATCAGCTTCAGAGAGTTGTGCTTAGTAAGTTGGTTCCTCGTTTAAACTCGTTTAATTTGCACATGATGATGATCAGCACACAAGCAGTCACTCTATCCCCTTTGCTCAGACTGAAAATTGGAGACTAGTCAAAGAAACATATGACACCCTAACCTAGTTTGATAGATGCCCCACAGCCATTCCTCTCGGACACTCCTCTTGCATTTACCTCTACTGCTACCAACCCAGTTTACTTTTTCTTTTTGGAACTTAGTCCCACTCCTGCCTAATGACTCTCAGCCTTCTCCCCTCAGCCACTTTGCCTATTTGGTTCTTCGTCACCTGGGTGAAAGTTGCCAGTAAGCCAGCAACCATTTTTTTAGTTGTTAGGCCACCCCCCCATACATGCCCATGCCCTGTCTGCAGTTAGGTCCCTAACCACTCCTCCCCCCCATGGAAGTCCTGCCCACATTCTCCAGGAAGACATGTGATGGGCATAGTGCAGGCTGTCTCATCTCAAAGATATAACAGGCCGCAAACATCCCTGCCTTCTAGAATGAGCACACTGTGCATGTTTCACCAGTCTTCACTGTGGAAATCAGTGCACTCTTTATGCCCCGGGCACATACCCCACCCCTCCTCTCAGAAATGGGAGGGGAGGCGAGTGAACACTATCCATTTACTTCTCTCTGTCCTTTACCAGCTCCATTACGCACTCAAGCAACTAAATGAACTCAGCTCACCTGGATCATAAGCACTTCACCCCTCTACACAGTTACACAAACAGAGCCTCTCCTTTTTGATGTCAACTACAAACTGTACAAAGTGGTCCACCTTCTGTGTCCTGACACACCTCCAGATACTTTATTCAACATCTACTTGACTGGTCTGCTTAGGCCAAGTATTACCACTTGTTCTTTGGCTCCCTCCGTATTTACAGCATAGCTGGGCCACTTTGTAAACTTTTACAGCATGTGACATCTGCTCCAATACATAGAGATCTGCTGACATTACCTCACATTCACTTGTATCTTAGCCTAGTACCTACCTATGAACCTATGTCTATTGGCCCAAGGGCCTACCTAAGCCTAGCAAACAAGGTTTTCTGACTTACGCCACCCAAGCAAGTTATTTTCCTGCACCACTGTTGAGCAGAGATACAGAAGTGATCCCCGGGGTGTATTTCCTATTTCCCATCCACTCATCAAGATTTTACTTGAAGAGTGCTAATGAAGAACTTTGCTTAACATAGATGGGTAGCCTGTTCCAGAGTATGGGAAGTCTCTTGGGACAGGAATCTATCCCTCCAGCATGTCCTGTTTATTGTGGTGACAAGGTTTAGGTCCCTAGAGCGTGTAGCTCGGAGGGATTGGGATTTCTTTAGGTGTAGCATGTCCAACAGCTCTGGGTTTGACATAGCTTTATATGTTAGGCAGAGATCACCTCGGAGTAGGCGATATACTACGGAATAAAGCTGGAGTTTGAGATGATCAGTGTAGGGCATTTGTCTGAGGCCAGCAATCCTCTTTGTGAGGTACTTCTGTGACCTTTCCAGCTGCTGCAGATGTCTTGTGAGGTACATTCCAAAAGGGGCATTGTACTCTATATAATGGGTCTGAGTGTCGAGTAGAGGAGAACAATGACCTCTTTTTTCCTGGATGAGAACCCTTTTATGATGAGCTGTGCCACGAAGAAGGACTTCCTGACTACTGTGGCGATGTGACTATCAAAGGAGAGACTACTGTCCACCTGGGTCCCATGGTCTCTTATCACACAATTGGTGTTAAGTAGATTGCTGCCTATGTGGTAGTTCATGGGTACAGAGTTTTTACCAAAGGGGATGACACTGCACTTTTTGGCATTGAGCTTAAGGCCATGGCTCTGACACCAGGCATCTGTCTCAGCGACGCCCTTCTGTAGGATGTCCACATTATTTGGGGACTTGACTATGGCTCCTAGTTTGCAGTCATCTGCGAACTTAGTTAGCCAGAGGCCTTCTGCGTTAGCCTGTACTTCAGAGAAGTAGATACCAAACAGGATAGGTCCCAGGACTGAACCCTGTGGTACTCCACTTGTCACTGGTCTGAGGTCAGATTTGGAGTTTGTAACTTTTACAGTGTGGGTTCTGTCAGTGAGCCAGTTGGCAACCCATCTTGTGACGTAGGGATTTATACCTAGTTTAGTGAATTTAGCTATAATTCCAAAATGGGGGATGGTGTCTAAAACCTTGGCAAGGTCAAGATAGGCTGTGTGAACCACCTTACCCTCATCTATGGCTTTGGTGACTGCCTCAAAGAAGTTGATCAGGTTCAGGAGGCATGATCTGCCTTTCACAAACCCAAACTGGGTGGGATACAGAGTTTGGAGGTTACTAATGTCTTGTTTAGGAGTTCCATGATGATACTTTCCATGGCCCTGCAGACCAGGCTTGTCAGGCTAATAGGTCGATAGTTCCCGGCATCAGTGGTGGCTCCACCTTTGTGGAGTGGTATAACTGTTGCTGTGCGCCATTCAGTGGGCACAAAGCCTGATGCAAGGCTATTATTGAACATGGTGCTTAAGTGGGGAGCCAGCTCGTTCTGAAGTTCGAGTAAAATGCAGCCTTGGATGTTGTCCGATCCCATGTATGCTGTGTTTTTGGCTTTAGAGAGTGCAGCTTTTACCTGCATAGTTTTGATTAGAGGGACTCTGCATTCTTCCTGTATAGATAAGGGCCCTTTAGGGGGTGCGGATGGTAAAGTTAGCACTGAACCTGCCAGGATGTTGGCAATATCAGTTGGTTCTGTAATTTTCGTGCCATTGTGCTATAACTCAGAGCAGACCTGGGTGCTGCCATCGAGATTACTGACATAGCTATAGAATGCTTTGCGATTGTCCTTAGAATTAGTGGCCATTAGTGGCATTCTTCTTTCTACTACTCTTATTCAGGTCAGCTTATGAAAACTCACTTTTGCTGTTTTCTGCTCTTATCAGGCATTCCTAGGTTTTGCTGCTGCACGTTACCTTTAAGGTTCCGGACATAGTTGAAGAAAGACTTGTTACTATCTTTGGGCTGCATGGCTATCATGACCTCGTAGCTGGCTTTGTTGGACTTGGACATTTTTATTTCTAGCTTAACTGTAAGAAACAGCACCCGTCTTTCAGAAGTTTCTCTTCCGATTTTGGCTATGATTTTTTTTTTCTTTTACCATACACCCTTGTTTAGTTTAAGTGTATCAGTGTGCTATGATAAAAAGTAAATAAGTTTCAATATAAATATTACGGATTGAAATTGCAATTTATCATTTTTATCTTTTCAAACATGAATACACGTTTTTCTTCAGCTGCGGTCCTGTACTTCATCATAGTCTCCTTTAAAAACGGAGACTGTGTACTTAATGCTTTTTCCCCATATCACTTTCCTGCCTGTACATTTCACAAACTTTTCTGCCTTGACAAAGCTAAAAAGAATACCCCGCATTCAGCAAGTTGGATACCGTCCAGCATCACTACCATGTGCAAGCAGAATAATCATGCCCTTGTTATCTTTGGGGGGTGGGGTCATGAGGGAGGTCATGCTTCTAGTTGTATCCTATTATTCCTAAAGGGGAGGAGGAAGGATAAGAATGCCATCATTTTTATGCATTTCTATGTAGTTCTTTGACAATGTGCACATAAACAGTGAAAATTTTTAGCAGTTTTGAGTAGCTATCAGTTAGTGTTGCTTCCTTTCAAATATACATAGCAAACTTCAGCATATGGGCAAACATTAGAAGTGAGGCAGAGGGAGCACTCATTGTTAGAGCTGGTATGGTTTGCTACTGCTCATCATGGCAAGTGCTTAAGCTGACCATGTCAGATTAATATCTGTGCCACTTGCAAGAATTCAATAATGAATAATGGAAATCAACAAACCAAATGTATTACCCTGCCAGTGTTTCTAGTTTGTTGTGATTAAATGTACACAGACAAACATCTAAAATAAGTAAAATGTTATGGATTAAAGAACATTTTATCTTTACAGACATGAACAATGCATTTAATCCCCCCAAGCCACCTTCTTACACTTTACGGTTGTTGCTTTTTAAAACAATAACAGTATACTTAATGTTTTTACCCAATGACACTTTCTTGCCTGCATGTCTCATGACTTCTTGCCTGCATGTCTCATGACTTCTGCTTTAACACATCTAACAGTAAGGCCCAACAGCACTCTCCTTACTTCAGTTATTGCCCAAACAGTAATACTGGACTATGGACAATTAAACAATGCTGATACTCTTCCTGCATTTCACGTGGCTAAGGCAGAATGTGGAAATTTGGCAATTGTTGAAGGATGATAAAAGACAACTTTGAAAGTTCATAGGTTCATAGATTAGTGCTAGGCTTATGGGTCATTTTAAGCCTAGCCAATTACCCCATGTGAGAATCAAACCCTGCACCTTGTGTCTATAAGGTAAACACCTTAACCAATATGTCACTCATGTTTTTTTTCTCCTCCACAAAATCTCCACCAATGTTACTACCCAAACAGGCATCTTCACTTCACACATAAATCCCTTGTTTCTGTCACAATCTCATATCCTTTCCATCTTATCATTCCATTATTACTACTGGTCCCATTTAGCTGGTAGAAGTATATTTTTTATAACTGCTAACATACCCTCACCATAATGACATAACACCCTTATTTTGCCTTACTCTACATGCCCTCTCTCTCATTCCTTTTCCCTACCTCTTATTTTCTTTCCCCCTCCTTAAACTATCTTAAGGGTGAAGAAGTTTGTGGTGGGTGTTTATTTATTACTTTATTATTGGATAATGGGTTATTGAATGTGTTTATGTAATGTGAACCACCTCTTGCACGTCATACATGTTGCTGTTTTCTTTCTTTATGTTATTCTCTGCTACCATTGTGTCTATTGTGTGTACTGCATTTCTCTCGTGAGCTGACATTTACAATTTCGTTTAGGCTGCACTTGTGTGGTCCTAAACGACGATAAAGTTTCTTTGAATGTAATCTCTACAATGGTCATCTCCTTCCCTGTTCTACATCTATATTATTCTTTATTTTTACCTATTCTTTCTTCCGTTTCCTTTTTTTATAACCATATTATTTACATTTTTTTCTAATTGCCCTCTTCAAACTGTCACAATTTTTCCAATGCTGCTAAAAAAATTAATGCTTTACTCTTACCATACACAAGTATGTCTGCATCAATTAATTGTGACGACTTTCTGCCGCCAATGAACAATAGTGACACTGAACTGACAAGTCTGACACTTCAGAAAAAGTAAGGCACAAAAGTGGAGGTCCAGCAACTGCTGAAAACGACAGATTTAACTATTCAAAAATGCTATTACGTAGTTTAGTTCTCCATCTCTGAAGAGAAGCTAAAATAAATATAAAACAAACAGCATGCATGGATTTGCACAATCCAGGGTCATTTACTGATACAGCGTATACAGACTACAATGTCACGGAGTCATTGTACTTAAACAATGAACCACTGTACAATTACATCAGTATCAAGACAGTTTAACGGAACAGGAAACATACTCATCTTGATGCATCGGTACTATACACAGCATTAATATATGAATAAAACAAATTCCGAATGTAAGGATGTTTTCCAATATGTAAACATATCCACGATCTGTAGACAGCGTTACAACTTTGTTTGGCTTTGTTTCGGAGTCTTAATGCAAGAGGCTAACAGTCCTCTCAGAAGCAGTAGCTTTTGGACACAAGCATCTGGAAAAAAATAAAGATGCTAAATTCAGCTAAGCATGTTACTAGTCTGAAACATGAACCTTACATGCAACTATGATTTAACCAAACATGCAACTATGATTTAAAATCAACTACTTACTCACGCACAACAACAATAATAATAATACCTTCTCGAAATCCACACAGACTAACAACCCATATCCTATACCTTACCAACAGCAGCATGCTCGCGGACTATAATACCCAATGAGCCTGCGCTAACCGTGAAGCCACAGCTTGTTTGAAAGCGGTACCAATTGAAGGCTGCACTGGTCTCGCTGGCTCATCTAATTATCACATTGAGATCGTTACAGAAAGGCGCAACTCGTTGTTATAATTTAGAAGGAACAATTATAACTTCTTTAAAAAGACAACTCACCACAGTCCAGAAACGGTTATAATTGACAACTCACAGTTTTTTCATATAAACAATAGGTAGGAAAAATTAACTTCCGGCTCCAGCACCCTTTTCCGGTCCCGACGCGGCAACAAAACCCGCTGTCTTTAACGAAATTTTTGAGGGTGAGTTTATTAATGGTTTAATTTTTCTATTTTTGAAATGTTGCATATTTCATATTTTAGAGAAGCTGTGATTGTAAGTAATATATGTCGTAACCACTAGTTAAGAAATGTTAAAATTTCCAATCAATTTAGTGTTTGCCCATATCTAGTCTTTCCTTAAATCTTATCAAAACACTAGCTGGCAGATGGGGGCAGCATTGTTGTTAACCAGTGTATAGGAGGTGGTAGAACAAAAGTTTATTTATGTGGACAAAGCATGCAGCTGTTATCAGCTGGTGAAAGTGCGTAAATAACTTTTAGAGTTTCTCTCGTGCTTAGTAGTTGTATATTTATATATGATACTTCATAGGAGTAATGTGCATATCTTCGCACTGTATGGGGGTTATCCTGTTGTACAAGTAGCAACTTGTAAACAAACCTGTACTGGCAGGGTAAGAAGTAGCTCCAGGAGAGAAGCACTATACCTTTACTTGAAAGCTTAGCACGTTTTGCTAAACCTGCATTTAATGTTTATATTCTTTAACAGTCAACAACTAAAGACTACTGCTGCTGAGTTTTCAATTTAATTTGAGCAGTTGCTCAACTAGAGGCCCATTCAGCTTGCTACCTATTTATTTTTTGTCTATTTATTTATGATATGGGTTACTTACTATTAAGCAAAATGGAGACTTATTATCAAAACACTAATTAAAACAATTTTTTTTGTTCAAGAATTACAATAGAACTCTCAGTAAAAGTGAAGATCAAAGTGAGTTCTCTTTGTTGCAGTTGTGGAACATAAAAACACATTTGATATTTGGCTATAAACATTTTGTGGAGACTTGAATAATGAATAATTTACACCATAGTGAAAGAAAAAGTACATGAATGCTGTTGAATGTTGATGGGATCTGATTAGTTAATTAGATGTTTATGTCATGTTAGGGTATTCAGGTTGGTTGAAGGCATAGTCTTCCAATTGGAATCTTCCAAAAGAGTGTCTATGATTTTTTTTTGTCAGTGTCTTGCAGCCCTCCCACAGGTGGGAGGCATGCTCCGTAGTGGAAATGGAGTTACTGATAGATGTCCATAGATGTTTGCATGTATAATGTATGTGTTTTTTCTATGTTGATTGAATTGTACATCACATGCTGTAGCATAGAACAACTTTAATAGAACTCAAAGAAAAAAATACTTTGAAATGGTTATGAGAGAGGAAAAGGGTCTTCACCCCCCCCCCCTCAGATTTTATCCCTACCCCTCTCGACCTGAGATCAGCAGGGGAGAAACGACAGTAGTGAAATGTGAAAGCTAGCAATGATAGTCACTCCACTTATATATATGTTTGTGTATATGTGCGTGTGTTTGTATATATATGTGTGTGTGTGTGTGTGTGTGTGTGTGTGTGTGTGTGTGTATGTGTATATGTATATGTGTATATATATATATATATATATATATATATGTGTGATACACAATGGACAATTGGAGGGGGCACAGGAAATTCAGCCCTGGTTTGGGACTTGTGTCTCTAATGGACACAAGCAATCTGTAAATGTTTCATCTCGCAAGCCCCTGCTTGTAAATGTTTCATCTCCCAAACCCCTGCTTGCATTTATCAAAGGTATCAGAACTTGTCAGAGATTTGGGATGCATGGCTAGGCTTAGAAAGACCCTTGTGGTTGTTAGCCTTGTAAACACCTATGAACGTGTGTGTGTGTGTGTGTGTGTGTGTGTGTGTGTGTGTGTGTGTGTGTGTGTGTGTGTGTGTGTGTGTGTGTGTGTAATCACATATGTTTGTATGTGTGCACAAATAGTTTGAGTTGCTCAAAAATGATCAGATATGATGATGTAAGTATTAGTATCATGAGCGTTCTGTCCCCCCCCCATACCACATGCTTCAATTTATGTTCCTTTTCTGACAGTGCATTATAGTATTAGTGGGTTGCTGCACTCTTTTGGATGAGGAGTTTAAAGCAAAGTGTTTGTCTTACTTGGTGCCAACTGGGGTAGATTTTAAAGATCCTGTGGTACAGAAATTTTATGGATATCTTTTCAAACTTCAGCCCATTTGTTAAGCTCCACCTAAGAATAGGAAAACAAGACATGGACCTAATTAGACAAACACAGTTAACAAAGGATAAATAGGTAGATGAATTTTGAAGAGTGAAAAAAAAGTGGAGATGAAGAAATGAGTAATAAAATGCAGAGATTCTGAGAGTGAAGAAGTTGGGATGGTAATGTCTAAATGTTACAATCACTCCACAGCAAGTACAAGTATGACTCAGTCATTGTCCATGCCGGTGTGAACGATCTGAGACGTACCTCCCTGGACTACATGAAGAGAGACATAGAGGAGCTCTCAGATTATGTAGCCCAGGCCGGTATGACCCTGACCCTGAGCAGTATCCTACCCTCACCAAGAATGATGCCACAATACAGAGACAAAATGATCAGCCTTAATAATTGGCTTAATTACTGGTGTCATTCTAAGGGGATCCAATGTCTGTCTGCCTGGGATGACATGCTTGACAAGCCACGCTGTTTCACAAGGGATGGCTTGCACCTGTCACCCCTGGGCTTCCGGATATTGGCAAAGGCTCTTGCCACCCCCATAGTGCCTTTTTAGGCAAGGCTCAAATGATAAACCTACCGCCCTAGAAAACCAAAATGGAGAAAAACTAAGGGTAATACTGCTCAATGCCAGAAGTCTAAACCTCAAGATGCACGCCCTCGAAGCCCTCCTCAGTATGGAGAACATCGATGTCTGTGCTGTGACTGAAACCTGGTTCAAGGCTCCTGAGAGCACCCCAGCACTATCAGGTTATACCTCATATCATGCGTTCCGCCCCAAAATCCGGACCGAACCACAAAAGGAGGGGAGTATCCATATTCATAAAGGATACCCACACCTCCAGGTTAGTGGCAACGCATCGAAGCATCGGAGACCATCCAGGTGCAATTAACCAAAGGTAAAACTGCCCTACAGTTTGTAACATGCTACAGACCACCTTCTCAAACTCAGGAAACCCACACAGCCTTCCTGAAGACACTGGAGAGTATGAATGTCTCTCCAAACACCATCATATTGGGTGACTTCAACTACCCAAACATAGACTGGGAACATCACTCAAGCCCCAACACCCTAGCCCAAAGGTTCCTTGAGTTCATAAACTCAAATGCTATGGAACAACTAGTCACCATTCCCACAAGAGGAGAAAATATACTAGACCTGATAATCACAAACATGGGGACAAAATGCTCCACACCGGAAGTATATCCCTCATTGGTGAGATCAGACCATAAATTAATCTCACTGGAGATCCACATCCCGCCCCCACCCCCAGCAAAAAAGACCACAGTGAAGAACTTCTCAAAAGCAAACTTCACACTTCTTAAGACTGGAGTGGTATCCTTCAAGGCCCCCGAGCCAGTGGAAACCACAACCCACGCTGCTGAAACCCTTACAAATGGCTTCTACGAGCACCTCCAGGAATGTATGGATCAAGCAATCCCTAATAAAATCAAGACCCTTTCCACCAAGGGCAGGCGCCCGGTCTGGTGGACCCCAGCCATAAACAAACTCTACAATAAGAGGAGAAAGCTACTACATGACAGAGCAAAATCCCTAAAAGGGAAGGCATCTCTGATCAATACTAGCAAAAAACTACGATCACTCATAAAATCATCCAAGGCCAACTTTGAGAGAAAAATCGCTAATGACACAAAAGACAATCATAAAGCCTTCTTTAGCTATGTTAGAAACCTGGGTGGAAACTCCCAGATATGCTCAGAATTAGTCCAAAATGATAAAAAAATCACTGAACCCACAGACATTGCCAACATACTGGCAGACAGGTTCAGTGCAAATCACCCCCCCCCAAAAAAAGGAGAAATATCTATCCCACCAGAGTCTAGCCTCCCAAACATCTCAGATGCCTAGGTGAGAGCTGCTCTCTCTAAAGCAAAAAACACAGCATCAATGGGACCGGACGGTGTCCCCGGCTGTGTGCTACACTAACTCAATGAGGAACTAAACCCACACATAAGGCTGCTGTTTAATCTTAGCCTTACTACAGGATACGTACCCAAAGAATGGCGTACGGCAACTGTGGTCCCACTCCACAAAGGCGGTGCTTCTACGGACCCTGGAAATTACCGCCCCATAAGCTTGACTAGCCTTGTCTGCAAAGCTATGGAGAGGATCATAATGGAACTCATAAATAAAGACATTGGGGACCTACAGACATTGGATCCTACCCAATTTGGCTTTGTCAAGGGCAGATCCTGCCTCTTGAACTTGGTCGACTTTTTCGAAACAGTCACTAAGGCCATTGATGAGGGTAAGGCAGTTCACACAGCCTACCTTGACCTAGCAAAAGCGTTTGACACAATACCCCACTCGGGCATCATAGAAAAGCTCACCAGCTTAGATGTAAACCCATATGTCACAAGATGGGTTGCAAACTGGCTCAAGGACAGAACACACAGGGTTAGAGTTGCTTGTGCCATGTCAGACTCTAAGCCGGTCACGAGCGGTGTCCCACAGGGCTCAGTCCTGGCCCCCTCTTGTTCGACATTTATTTTTCTGAAGTGCAGGCAAACATAGGGGGATTGTGGCTGACAAAATTTGCAGATGACTGCAAACTGGGCACCATAATTGACACTCCATCAGACACAGACATCCTCCAGAGAGGTCTCATAGAAATGGATAACTGGTGCCAGAGCCATGGCCTTAAGCTAAATGCCAAAAAATGTATAGTCATACCCTTTGGGAAAAACAAGGTAACCCCTAATTACCACATAGGTGGTAATCCATTAAACACGGAAGAAGTTATCAGGGACCTGGGGACCCAAGTTGACAGTAACCTCTCTTTTGACACTCACATTGCCAAAGTGGTTAGGAAGACCTTCTACATTGCCCACCTGATCATGAAGGGATTCACATCCAGATCAGGAGAGGTCATTGTACCCCTGTACTCTTCACTTATCAGACCAATGATTGAGTACAACGCCCCATTCGGAATGTACCTAACCCGACACCTGCAGCAGTTGGAAAGACCCCAAAAGTTCCTCACCAAAAGAGTAAAGGGGCTCAAACATATGTCATACGATGCCCGACTGAAGAAACTCCAGCTCTATTCAGTCGCATACCGTCTGCTCAGAGGTGATCTGTGCCTGACATACAAGGCCATGTCCAACCCGGAATTAATGGACATGCTCCACCTCAAAAAATCCAAATCCACCAGAGCCACGAGAGCAAGAGACTTAAACCTCAACACGGATATAAATAGGACATGCTGGAGGGACAGATTCATCACCCAGAGACTCCTACACTATGGAACAGAATCCCAGTCCATATGAGGCAGAGCCCCTCACTGACTCTGTTCAAGAGAAATCTTGACGAGTGGATGGGAGATCGTAGGTTTACCCCGGGAATCATCTCTGTATCACTGCTGGACAGAGGCACAGCAAACTAATGGGTATAGTATTCTCATCCTAAGGGGTGGTGAAAGCCACACACACTCTGGCTAGGCTTATAAATGCCCTAGGGCAGATAGCCTAGTATGAACCTATGAACCTATGAATATGGATGGTGGAGGAAAACAGTTATGTGGCTAATCTGGGAAATTTTATTACTGGGATAATTGTTGCTAAGTAGTGGGAGATTTGTTTTTCCAGTGGTAGCTTACTGAATGTAGGAGAATTCTACAGGTCCCTAGGTTGGGGGACTATATGGCATCTGTAAACACTAAAGGTTTTGTTTTTTGCATGTCACCGTTTAGAATTGCTGGTTTAGAGGTGGATGTGGCTTGCTATTTGAGACTGTTTTAGCAGTTTTTGCATTATCTAACTGTTCATACTTGGTATTTGCCTAAATACAATGCCCAGGAGACATGTCAGAATTGAATATGCTGGGTTATGACAGTATGTTAACAGTATTACCTATGAACCTATGAATATGGATGGTAGAGGAAAACAGTTATGTGGCTAATCTGGGAAATTTTATTACTGGGATAATTGTTGCTAAGTAGTGGGAGATTTGTTTTTCCAGTGGTAGCTTACTGAATGTAGGAGAATTCTACAGGTCCCTAGGTTGGGGGACTATATGGCATCTGTAAACACTAAAGGTTTTGTTTTTTGCATGTCACCGTTTAGAATTGCTGGTTTAGAGGTGGATGTGGCTTGCTATATGAGACTGTTTTAGCAGTTTTTGCATTTTTTTTGCATTATCTAACTGTTCATACTTGGTATTTGCCTAAATACAATGCCCAGGAGACATGTCAGAATTGAATATGCTGGATTATGACAGTATGTTAACAGTATTATTTTGATGTATTGTTTAAGTGGCTACTGCTGATAAAATTTGTTCCCTGTTCAGGAAAATTATCTGTAGGAAATATGATATGAAATGTTCTGCAGTTGTTGTTCTGGATTTAATAACTGTATGTCATTTTTTTGTGTTTGTTTTTTTGTAAATTGCTTAGTAATTAAGCACTGTGATAAACCTGAATCAACATGAAAGGACGGGGATATTTCTAATAGGTTAATACAATTTTTTTTGAGTAAAATGTATCTTTTGAGGTTTTAACTTTTTAAGAATTTTTTTTTAACATTATAGTAAACAAATGGGGTACTGGATGCTGGTGTTTTGCAGAATTAAGTGAAAGCATAAAATAGTGTATCTTCAGCTTTGGTACTGACCATCAACTCAAACTGATTGGATGTCACATGTGGGATGGTGTGAAATATTTGAAGGCAATTCACTACATACGATGTTTGCTCTGAGAGTGTTGATGGAGAAGTACAGAGAAGGTCAGAAGGAGTTTCATTGTGTTTTTGTAGACTTAGAGAAAACATATGACAGGGTGCCTAGAGAGGAGTTGTGGTATTGTATGAGGAAGTCAGGAGTGTCAGAGAAGTATGTAAGAGCGGTACAGGATATGTACAAGGGTAGTGTGACAGCGGTGAGGTCTGCAATGGGAGTGATGGATGCGTTTAAGATGGAGGTGGGATTACATCAAGGATCAGCTCTGAGCCCTTTCTTATTTGCAATGGTGATGGACAGATTGACAGACGAAATCAGACAGGAGTCCCCGTGGACTATGATGTTTGCAGATGACATTGTGATCTGTAGTGAGAGTAGGGAACAGGTGGAGGAGACCCTGGAGAGATGGAGATATGCTCTAAAGAGAAGAGGAATGAAGGTCAGCAGGACTAAGACAGAATATTTGTGTAATTAATGAGAGGGAGGATAGAGGAATGATGAGGATGCAGGGAGTAGAGGTGGTGGAGGTGGATGAGTTTAAATACTTGGGATCAATAGTTCAGAGTAGTGGTGAGTGTGGAAGAGAGGTGAAGAAGAGAATACAGGCAGGATGGAGTGGGTGGAGAAGTGTCAGGAGTGATTTGTGACAGATGAGTACCAGTAAGAGTGAAAGGGAAGGTCAACAAGAGGGTAGTGAGACCAGCTATGTTATATGAGTTGGAGACAGTGGCATTGACAAAAAGGCAGGAGTTAGAGCTGGATGTGGCAGAGTTAAAGATGTTAAGATTTGCACTGGGTGTGACGAGGGTGGACAGGATTAGGAATAAGTATATTAGAGGGTCAGCCCAGGTAGGAAGGTTTGGAGACAAAGCCAGAGAGGCAAGATTACATTGGTTTGGACATGTGCTGAGGAGGGGTGCTGAGTATATTGGGAAAAAGATGCTACGGATGAAGCTACCAGGTAACAGGAAAAGAGGAAGGCCTAAGATAAGGTTTATGGATGTGGTGAGAGAGGACGTGCAGGTGGTTGGTGTGACAGAGCAAGATGCGGAGGACAGGAAGAAATGGAAACAGATGATCCGCTGTGGCGACCCCTAATGGGAACAGCCGAAAGAAGATAATGATGATGGTGCGAAATATTTGGTGGCAATGATATTTAAGTTCCCTGTGTGGTTTAAGAGACCATATGCTTTTGTGTTAGCAGCCTTTGTGTTTTTTATGATGCATTATGAATTTTAAAAGAATTTTGTTAGATGACCTGCAGACACAAATGGTTACAGTGCATGTGGAATTACTTTTAATACTTGAACGTGATGCCAATGGTGTTTTCTTTGGAGTAAGGTGAAGATAAGTGAAATGTACATCAGTATAAAGGAAAATACTTAATGTGCATTCCTTTGATTACATGTACAGGCAGGGATGCTTTTCATCTTTAGAGCAAGCTGTGCTTACTGTTAATGAAGTTTTGGAATTTATGTAAATGGACCGTAGACATTCTTTTTGTATTGTTTGTGTGTGCTCCATATGTTGTCAAATGAAGTATGGCGGTTTAATTTCTTGTAGGAACATATTGAGTGTAGTGAATATCTCCAATAATACTACTAGGTGATGCAACTCCCCTGCATCTAGCATGAACTTATTTGGTTTCACACAGCTAATTAACAGCTCCACGCATTATAGCAAGACATCATATTCCCTATTAGACTGGATCCTAGTATCAGACCCTGCATAAGGTACATGTCTTGACTGTTGCAATGATAATCTCCCAATCTATACAACCAAACATCTCGTACATCTTCTTAAACAGCATGTGCATGTAACAACACACATTTCCAAGTGTAACCCAGTAGTGTCCATTACTAACTAATCATCCATTAACTGGAGCTTCCTAAAAATCCTTCCCTTAGATGATGCTATATATGACTTCAGTACAACATTCCTGAATATCCTAAATAGCCTTGCACCTCCTAGAAGGAAGAAACTAAAAACAAATGCAATTTGGCTGACCAAAAAGAGTAGAATGCTAATGCAGGATAGAGAAAAAAACATGGAAAGAATGCAAAAATATAAAACACCACAATGTCTTAAACTTCAGAATGTTTCACAAGTACACTAAAAAGCAAATTAATGAAGACCAAAAACTGTACTGTAGTAACTTTCAAAATAATAGTAAACACAGCCCCCTAAAGTTCTGCTCAGCCATTAAGGAAATTTCATTCAGGCCCTAAATTCAACCGTAACCCCTCTCCCAATAAATCATCACTTGAAACCACATTACATTTCTCCTCTTATTTCCTAGACAGTGTTGCACCTCTAACCAAGTATTATAGATTATAGGTTCATAGGTATGTACTAGACTAGCGGCCCTAGGGCCTATATAAGCCTAGCCAAATGAGATTCCCTGGCTTTTGCGACCCAAGAAAATTATTTTCCAGGCATTACCCATTCAAACCGTAATCTGGGTGTAATGCCCAATTTTGGAGGATCTTTACCTAAGTAAAAAAATCTTATTCTTAACCTTCTGCTAACATAATTTTTAGTTCATAAGTTCTTCAGATCGAACCAGTAAGTGCTCTGGTAACCCTTCTGAGGTTGATTTTTAACACCCAACCACAGTAGGGATGTCAAGATAAGTCTTCATAGCAGCTTTTCACCGGTGTTGAGAAGTCCACTAGCTCCACTGCCTTTTTTTGCCAACACTACCGTACATGCAGGTCAGGCATCTGTCTATCCAGCATAATTTCTGACAACACTGGTCATTTCCCAGGTACATATCGTGCCATCAGTCCACTCAGACCCAGTTCCTGGAACCTCAGTTTTTCCACAGTCAGCTCTGATGCCAGTGTTCCAAAATACATTATATGGCTGGAATTTCCTCAACGCCAGCTCAGGTATGAAGTCATGTTTCTCCTCCTATGTTTCCACTACAGTAACAATAAAGCCTTTAATAATTTTTTGCAGCAGGATCATCCCTCCAAGCTTCTGTAATCCACCAAAGCATTTTTTTAATTCTTCAGATTCTATACCCCCCTCAAACAAATCTAAGAGAAGGCTTACTCACTAGTGTAGGGTAGGCTGGGATGGATAACGATTCTCCTGCCTATTTGATGCCTTGTACCCTACTGGTGTCTAGATTCCCCCTTCTTTCCTATGTTGTTTCAGAGGGGCTGGGTTTCTAGAAAGTTGGCCTCATGGGCCTGTCTAGTCTTTAAAAAGATTGTATCCAAAGAGTTTTCAAAAAGACTGCATAGCCTGGTTATAGATGGGAAAATGGATCGTTAGCCAGCTCCTGTAGTTGGTATTATACTGGTTATTCTGGGTGCTATCAGTGGAGCTTTTTGGCTCACATCTGGGTATCCCTGGAGTCTGGATAAAGACTGCCCAGATGAATAACAGACAAATTCCAGGCTAAGTGTGTTGGCTGGGGTCCTATTTTTCGTTGAGTAAAAACCTCCCAACCAAGAAACCCAAAAAGGCTCTGGCTAAAAGAAAACATATCAAGTCTCATTTTGCCTAGCATGTGGAAGGCCTGCATGTAAAGTGTTTAATTCATATCCATCACCACCAAAACAGCCCTCCGCAACCATCTTCAGAGGATAAAAGAAGGCTGGCCTGTTGTCAGTCAACCATGCAGCCTACCCCACCACAATTCACAGGTACTTACTAGGCCAGTGATCTAACAGGATCTTTACAAGTATGGCCTTGCATTCCCAAGAAATATTTAGCCACTGTAAACACAAGTTGGAATAACGCAGAACCGGGCAGAACGTTTACATGATGCCTCCATCCATAAATGACAAAGTTAAACCAGGGGTGAATGTGAGGTTTCCATTCTAATCTCCTGAGAATATGGGAAAGTACATTGCTTGTTCTCTGTGATGCATATCTACCCTCCAACGTATCCTGCTTATGTTGAAGGTGGATGTGCAGAAGATTTGAGAGGATAGGGTGTGCAGAGTCACTGTACACAAGACAGAGACTAACCCCAAAACCCTGTATGATACAGAGAAGGGGGACAAGATTTTGAGACCATCACTGTAGTTTTTAAACATCAAATGCAAACTCTAAAATTCCCCAACATCTAATCCTAACCCTGCCCAGAAGCCACATATCATCTTATCCACTTTCACTTTTAAATGTGTGCCCAAATGCTATAGAAAACTACTCTTAAACTGAAACTGTGCTCTACTTCAGCTGATGACCTACCAAGTGAATACCTTTAAATATCAACTGATAACATTGCCTACTTCAAATGCCGTCATTGGGTCTCTCTCCGCCCACCCTTCTGTGGTTCAAAAGCTATCTGTCAAATAGGTACTCAACTGATAGCATTGCCTACCCTGTCTCAATCCTTATAAACAGGGCAATCCAGGAATCCCATTTTCTTTGTCTGTCTGTCTGTCTCTCTCTCTGTGTCTCGAAAAGGTTGCACATTATCCCTCTGCACAAAGGAGGAAATACTAACTTTAGCTCTATAACAATTTTATCCACTTCTCCAAAATACTTAAAGCATATTCAAAAACTATTTTCTGCATGAAGAACTCCTATCCCTCACACAACATAGCTTCCGTCTTCCCATAGTACTAACACTGCACTTCTAACCTGTATAGATAGTGTCAGTAAAGCTGGAGACAATGGCAGACTAGGCTCTTCCGTCTTTGTGGACTTGTCTAAAGCCTTTGACACAGTATGTCACAACAAACGTCTACTTCAAATGCCGTCATTGGGTCTCTCTCCGCCCACCTTTCTATGGTTCAAAAGCTATCTATCATATAGGTACCAATCAGTTAATTTGCACTCCGTCGTATCTCCATACCTCCCAGTCACCACTGATGTACCACAGGACTTTATCCTTGGTCCCCTCCTCTTAACATTCTGACCAACACCCTCCACACAGCAGGTCTCCCTAATACAGTACACAAATGATTTGCACATCTGACAGCATGGCATACCTCCAAAAAGTACTCGGGAAGCTTTCACATTAACTGAAACATGGCTTTGTAACTCACAATTCATGCTGAACTCTTAAAAAATATTTTTTTCCCAAATCCCTCTTCTGTGAAAAAATAAATTTAAAGGCCTCTCTCTTGATAATACAACCACTGACTGAAGTCATTTTCTCATTACAAATTATTAGGGATGATAGTTGATGGTGATCTTAAATTTGACCTGCATATACAAAATTGCATAAGAAAAAACTACTTATCTTCTCCCCACACTTCTTTATGACACTGCCATCTTTACTAACCTTCAGGCATCATAAAAATCAAAACTTGAACAGTGCTATAACAAAGTTGTTAAATTTGCAGCCAAGACTTCTTTCAGAGCCCACCACTGTATGGCACTAAAAGGCCTACATTAGTTAGAACTACCCCATCAACTAACATATACACACTGCAAAATTATTCTCTGCTTGTCCATCAGTAAATAACATTTTACATAACTATGTTCCTAGTCTGTCATTATGATCTAGTGACCAAAAACTCTGTCCACAAACCTATCAAATCTGCTGGACATTGTCTGTACTCGTACCATGTTGCTAAGACCTGGAACTCCTTTTCTCCTATCCATCAGGTCAATACCTTCCTTCCTGTCCTTCAAAACCATTCAGACTTCCTAGCTAAAAGCTGGCTGTGTTCTTGCTCAGCACCAGAATAAATTATATTCCTAAGTGTGAACAAATAGCTCTTCATACTTTAGATCTCCTTTTTCTCCCTTCTTCACTCACTTTCTTACTTCTGTCATTTTCTCTCTAAATGTACCATGAGCCTGTTTTTCTCTTTTGTGTTATACTGACTTACCTTTGATTTCTCTATAAACTGCCTAAAGTTTCTCACTTTCTTATTTCTGTCAATTTCTCTCTAAATGTACCATGAGCCTGTTTTTCTCTCGCATCATATTGCAATTCCTTTTTTGTGTTATACTGACTTACCTTTGATTTCTCTATAAACTGCCTAAAGTTTCTCAATGTCACATAACGTATATCTATTCTTAACCAATGTTTTGTTTTTAAAGATTGTAAAATTATTATTGTTAAAAAGTTTTGTAATACTTTGGAGCTTTTCTCACTTGGCCTCCACTGAAAATGGGCTGCTACCCAGTTGAACTTTCCTGGAAGTCAAATGTCAATAAATAAGTAAAATACCTAATGAAATGTCTCCTTTTTCTTACTTTGAAACACTTTTTTTAAAGTAGAGAATGCTTCACCACATGGAGGGGAACCACAGATGACTGTGTGAATAGTGAACAACAAAATAAATTAACATTTTTAAAGGTGCTTGGTCCAGCATTATGCTTACTACACTGGCTGTACCAGTAGCTACCATTTCCTCCACAGAACTGTATGTATAATCGAGTGATTCAACAAAATGTATACGTACCTCCATAACATTACTGGGGTGCTTTAGGAGATCATACTTTATTATGTATAACCTTTTAAGGCTAATAAACTAGGTAGAGTGATTTGCATGTGATGTGCTTTACAGGTCTTGTAGAGATTTCATTTGGAATGGAGGCTAGATCATAATCTCCTGGGTCTAAGTTGTCTGATATGACATGGTGTCACAGAGGAGAAATATCTCACAGAATTAAAGAAATACATTTGCTTTTAAGATCACTTACGATTTTATGTACAGATGTATAGTTCTCATTGGAAGTATGGCTTAGATGTACCCTCTTGGTATTTTCTCACTAGAATGACATTTAACCAAAAACTGGAACCTTTGAATCCATACATTCAGTTTATTTCTTGCTGGAAGTGGAATAACCAAGAAGGTTGTAAAAGGTTCAGTGTGCTGCATTCATGCATATTGCTGGAAAGGTAGCCATAAAGGTTTTTAAGTCCTGTACTTTTTGATAAGGGGAAACATAGTGTTTTGAGAGGAAAAAGCAGTAAGTATTTATTTTACAAGTGCAGAAGGTCCTATAGTGTCTGTAGTGCATGGGTTACTCAGTTAAAGAGTAAAAGCCAAAAGCTGTGAGCTCTGGGAAGTTGCTTTTAATAAGTGAGAGAATTTGCAGTGTAAGAAATGTTGAAACAAGGAGCATGGAATTGGACAAAGCAGACTTGACTCCTTCAAAGCTGCAGATACTATTGATCAATTTATGTGATGTTGTATTGATTGTATAAAATAATGTATGTGATGTGTATAAAATAATGTATGTGAGGTATAATGTTTGTAACTGTGAACATGTTTGCCTGTTTCTTAAGGAATAATTCAGTAAAGGTGTTAAATCAAAAAGCTGTGGGTATTTGCAGAACAAGTGATAATAAGTTGTGCACAATTAAAAAGAGAGGGAAAATGAATGTGTGTTAAATAAAATGATGTGAGAAAATGTTAGAAAGTGATGGATATTAAAAAGAACAATGCAACATTGTACTGCAACAGAGTGGATCCAAGACAGAAACAAGTCTATGTCATTGTAGTTAAGAATTACGGTAGATTTGGTTATAAAAAATACATTGTATAGGTTTTTAATGAGGGTTATAGAATCTGTGCTAAAGTAAAATGAGTAAAAGCAAAAATAAGTCTGTTTAAAATAATTTGCATGTTGAGCAAAAAGTATGAAAACGAGCTTTTTGTGGGTGCTGTCAAAGTTAAACCTGGAAGTCTGAAAATGTGTCAAATACACCGAAACAGAAGTGCAGTTAGACTGTCAAAATATTGCACATTAATAGTGAATGAGCCAGAAAGTGAAGGAGACATTTCCTGGGAAGGACATTATGAAGAAAATACAAAAGGAGGATGCAGAGACACACCTGAAGGATAGTGGTGAAGTGGAAAAGAAAATATATATGCAGAGAAAGTAAATTAAGGTAACATGGGAGTAGCAGAAAAGAAAAAGGCGTAATAAAATGAAAAAGGGAAGTATGTGGTAAGGATTCAAAGAAATGAACAGGTATGAAGTATAGGACAATTTAATAGTTCATTTTGGGTGTAAAAGCACATGAGGTAAGAACATTTATTTTTATTAACAAAGAGACATTTTGTGACATTATATTTCAGACTGTTTTTTCAACAGAAGATTTTCTTGGAGAATACGAAAAAAAGACTGTGACCCATGGAATCTATATGATAAAGCATTTTAACAGGGAAACAAAAAAGAACATTGATATACAGTTTTGAACAGAAGTGCAAAGGGAGACTTTGAAAGGTCATTTGAAAACTTTATGTAAAGAAGCAATGGATATTGAAAATGTTTATGTTAGAGGGGGTTTATGGACTGGTGAATGGGATTGTATTATTGTGTTTAAAAAGTATAAAATGAAAAAAATATATACATATACCTAGCACAAGGGGAATAAGGGTGCCATAAAATACTGGTGACAAAACAAAACATGTTTTTTTTTCTTGTGGAAAAGAAGAGCATTTGATAAGTAATTTTTAATAAAAGAAAATGTGGTATTTTTGGGGAAATGGGGCATAATCCTGAAAATATTGAATTGAAATATTATAAATGTAACAAAGTTGGACAGTTATGGGTGGATTGTAAAAATGAAAATGAGTAAAGGAAGAAAAGAAAACAGAGAAGACATTTTAGAAATAGTAGAAGTAGAAAAAAAATTAGATGAAAAATAAGAGATACCAAAGATGGCTCTGAAATAAGTGATTAAGACCAATTGAGAGATAGTAAAAGGGAAAAAAAATTCTGATGGTAAAAATTTTAAAGGGACAAATAAAAAAATAATAGAAATGCCTGACAAATATAAAGCTAATGGTTGTGGTTGGTATAATGGTTAAGGTGTTTGACTTACAGAGACAAGGTGCAGTGTTTGATTCTCACCTTTTGGGAGAGGAAATTGTCTAGGATTAGAATGGCCCATTGAGGCAGCTAGCCTAGTAATCCACTATGAACCCATGAAACCGTGACTCAAGGGAAAATGAAATTTAAGTGCTTTCTGTAAATGTGAATGGTATTAAGAATATAGTAAGAAGAATAGGGATTTTGGTGTGGTAAGTTAAAACTTTGGGTCAAAAATTCATGGACTTATAAAGGGGTATGTATAGAGCTGAAATAGATTATCTTTAGTATAGAGCTGAAATATAATCTAAGAGAAGGGGAGGAATAGGATTTTCTAATTATCTCACAGTATGGCTAGAAATAAAGGAAAACAAAGAATATGTAAAAATAGGCAAAGGAATAAAAAGGATAAACGAGAAGGCATCGAATGAGGAAAGAAATTAGTAATACAGTTATTGAAAGATCAAATTACTATTAGAATGTTTCGTACAATTGATCTGAGTGGTGGGTGATATTTAAAGATTAATATAAAAAATGATTTTTACAGTAGCAATATGATGTGAAAAAAGTAGAGAGAAAATGCAAAAGAACCTATAACAATGCATTGGAAGGTTTAAACATAATGATAAAAATACTTTGACAAAGAAAAAGAACTATATGAAAGAAATTCAAAAAACAGTTCTTGTATTTTTTTCTTAAGCAAAGATATTTTACAAGGGAAAGGAGAAGTACTGAGTTATTTAAGCAGATTAGTAAAGGAAGATGGTAGTGTAATGAGAGAAATAAAAAAATGTAAAAGGAGAAGTAGAAAGAACTCTGGAAAAGATTATGAATAAAGTAGTGCAATATGTACAAGAAACGTTTAAAGAAAAAAGAAAGCAGTGAAAATAACATGGAAAGTAAACATGTTAAAAGAAAAAAGAGAATAAGGAATTGGAGGTTTCTTTATGAGCTAGATAAATGTTAGGACAAGTAAATATAGATTTGGTTGCAGAGCCAGATAGAATATGGTATGAAATGTAATGGATTGGCAAAAAATATATTATTTAAAGATTTTGAATGAATGGCTCTATGTCTAAAGAATTATGTAGTGGAATACTTGGTCATGTGGAGGAAGGAAGATAGAAGACAATTAAAAAATTGGAGACCGATGATATTGAATAAAAATGATTACAAGATCTTTATGAAAATTAATACAAACGATTTGGAACTAAAATGGAAAATATTATGGAAGATAGTGTATATATAGCATAAAGGAGAAGAGTTGTCAAGAATTATTAATGACAGAAAAATTCAGGATGAATTTGTAAATGGCAGGTTAAGCCAAGAGGTACATATGAAGACTGGTATAAGACAGGGATGCCCAGTTTTAGTTGTGTACTCTTTACAGTAGTTATAAATGTCTCAGTATGTGAAATAAATGGGGAAATAAAGGAGCTGGGTTATACAACACTTGAAGGGTTAAGTGTTCCAGTTTTGTTATTATAATGTTATCTGCATATATTAATAGTAATTGCAAAAAATAAAATTTTGATAGAAGTCATAATCTTCAGAAGTGAGTGTTGAGAGGTTATAAGGATGGCTTTAAATAAAAGAGAAAAATAAAGGTTTAGGTGATGTAGTAAAGATAGCAGAGTATATATTTTATAATGAGTAAAATGTATGTGTTTGGGTATAAAATTTGGTAATAGGTAGTAGGATTCAGTGGGAAAAATTAGAAGAAATAAGGGGAGCACACAAATTATCATTCAGAAAAAGGCTTATTTGATACATTCAGTACCGGTAGGGGACATGGCATATTTAGCAAGCGTTTTATATTGCCATCTGTATTTGAAAAGGCATTATTGCAGATAATTTTTCTTTTAATTATATGGGTGTTCTAAATTAAACCCAATAAAACATGAGTTTTATGTGAAAATAAACATGAAGGAGGTTTGGCGTTAATTAACTCTGTGGTATATGCTGCTTCATTAAATTTGTACAAAGTGTTAAAATGGACAAATGAAAAAGGTGAGACATTGAGAGATTAGTAATAACATTCTATAAATATAGGTATGATAAATCTGGAAGAATAAATTGGGGGGGGGGTGTATGTAAATGAATAAATGAAATGTTGCCAAGAAAAAAAAAATCTGGAAAACATACACCATATTTTTTCTTGCTTTTTGTATGAATGTAATGATAAAACATTACTATGTAAAAACACAGGAAAATATGAATGTAATAAAACATTAGTATAAAACCATAGGAAAAACTAACAGATGTAAAAATTAAAGCTGTAAAAATAAACAAATGGTATAATAAGAGAGTAGAATGTCAAGATTTTTCGAGACTGATAATAGATAAATTACCAGTAAAAAAGAACTAAACCATATAAAAAGAAAAGTGATGGAAGAAGAAACTACTGAACATGTGTTTTTGAAATGTAAGAATAAAATACGTTATGGGGAAACATAAAGAAGATTTTTTTTTTGAATATATAAAAATGGATAAAATAAACAAAGGGTGTGATTTAAATATGGATATTATAAGAACAGAAGTAAAGATTATGTTAAAATAATAGTTATTTTATGTCGTATGGTGTATATATGGAGTAAAAGGTTAAGTGAAATTATGGATGTTATGTGATCCTATCTCGCCTACATTCTGACTGATGGGTTCGGAGCCGATCCCTCGGCTCCGACTCGGCACGCTTATGCCAAAGAGCGAAGTCTCTTATTGGCTGAGCTTACTATATCCCAGGATGCACCACTACCAGTCCCCCAGATCTCGTTTGCCGCTAACAAGTGAAGACGTGGTCTCGAGCTGGCTGAGCTAAGTAGTGATTATTTTCACTAACTTTCTGTCAGGAATCTCTTTATTCTTCAACAAAAAGCTGTTTTAACAGCTATTCTTGTGCGTTTGGAGAAATTTACTTAGTAAATTCCTGTGTTGTGAGTGTTGACTAGGAGTACCTCTTGTGTGGAAAGGCCTTTCCCGGTCTTTTTTTTTTGGTTGTTAGGTGACTTCTTTTCTGTTTAGGGATTTCGGATCCTTCTATTGCTGATAGTTTCTCTTTCTTTTAAAAGAAGGAAGAAGCAGAGAAAATTTGTTTCTAATTACAGTGTTTGTACTGTGTTTTGGCTTTAATTCACCAGAATGTCTCAAGTTCCTAGGCCTTCAGGCTTTAAAAAGTGCACCAAGTGCAACTTTAAAATGTCTATCACAGATGATCACTCTCTGTGTTTATTGTTTAGGTGCAAAACATTTGCAGGAGTCCTGCAGCGTGTGTCACGCTTTTTCCTCGAGGGTCCTCCAAGAGAGGAAAAATAAGCTCATATTAAAAGGCATTATAAAACCCTCCTTTGAAGAAGCTTTAGCATCCTCTCCCTCTCCTGCTAAAAAGAAAAGGGCGTCGGCTCCGACCAGTCCGTCAGATCCGACCGCCAAAAGACATAGGCAGGCCTCTCCTTCGGCTCCAAGGACTTCGGAGCCGAGGTCGGAACGGTCTGCCTCGATGCCACCAGTCTCGACTCCTCTGGCTTCGGAGCCGATGGCTGGGGCATCGAGAGGCGGGTCATCTTCATCGGCTCCACTGGTTTCGGAGCCGATGAAGGTTGTCCGCTCAGACACTTCCTCCTCGGCACCGATGGAAACTAGTTTGTGTATTCCTTCGGCGCCGATAGTCATCGAGTCGCCTCGGAGCCGGTCCCCTAGCCCCTTGGGGCCGTTGGAGAGGCCATCTCAACCCGTTCAGTATCCTCTAGGTCATCGAGGATGTCAGATTCGGACATAGACAGGGTGCTCCAAAGACTGTTCCAGTCCCCAGTCTTTCAAAATTGGTTTCGCTCCGACCCAGTTGGCTTCGGAGCCGACAGCCCATGCCCATGTCATTGCCATTCCTCCTCCGACCGCTTTCGGCTCCGTCGGAGCAGGTGCTGTCGGAGCCGGTAGAGATCTTAGGGTCGGCTCCGACCCTTACTCCAACCCCGGCCTTCGGGTCCGAGTTTGGTACACGGACTTCTTCGGCTGGACCTGGGGGTGATGTTTCGGGACCTATGCTGTCGGTTCCGAGCCTCCCTCTCGGTGCTTCGGCTGCGGGACTTCCGTCTGCTGTCATGGCTCCGGGGACCGGACACTCCCAGGATTCTGGGGGTCCGGCTTTCAGAGCTATGAGGAGTGCCTTGGCCAAGTCTTCTTCGGCCATCTCTCCGGCTTTACCGGCACCTTCCCTGGGCGTGGAGACTGGGTCTTTGGCAGTTCCCCTGTCCTTAGGCAGCGGAGCCCCTGGGCCTGAGGTTACCCCCACTGGGGGTTCCCCTCCTCCTGAGGGTTCTTCGGAGTTGTCTTCAGAGGAGCCCCCAAGGAAGAGATCGTGCAAGAGGAAGCACGTGGACTCCCCCGAGTCTATTACATCGGACACTGATCTTGATGATGCGGAGGGGTCCCCTAAGTCGTCCTCGGATGATGTCTCATTTGCAGACATCTTAGAGATCCTCAAACAACGAGGCGGCTGGATATCCAAACCCCCCTCTGCTGATGAGTCAGTGCTTCTCAAGGCCTTTGGAGCTCAGCCCTCCGCCTCCTGGGTGTCTCCGCCCTTCGACGAGCTCCTGGGTTTAGTTTGTCGGAGGGCGTGGGAACATCCAGATACCGTGGAACCAGTCCCTTCTCGTCCTAACAAATTTTTGTCTGCCCCACCCGAGAAGGAGTTCCTGACCAAAGGCGTGGCTGTAGATGCCATGGTGGTGGCATGTGCTACACAACAGGACGTGGCAGAGGCTTCAACGTCCGTCCATCCTCCTAATAAGGAGTCTAGGAGCATGGACCGGTACGGGAAGCGTACCCTGACTTCAGCGGCCTTTACTTTAAGGTCCCTGAATTATTTGACACATTTTACCAGGCTTCAGAGGGATCTGGTCAAGGAGCTGTCAGATTCCCTCTCGGGTAACCTACCTGAGCAGCTAGCCCAGTCGGTTAGCTCTCAGTTGGCTATCCTTGCTTCAATTTCTAACTCGTCCATGAGGCTCATTTCATATGCGTCAAGGGGCGGGTAGAGCGGCAGGCACAGGCGTGGCTCTACGGAGACAAGCCTGGCTCCGTTTGTGTCATTTTGCGGAGGCCTTCAAGTCTTCCTTCACCGACGCTCCCTTTGATGGGTC
The DNA here is from genome assembly GCF_019279795.1 of Protopterus annectens. Taxonomy (NCBI): domain Eukaryota; kingdom Metazoa; phylum Chordata; order Ceratodontiformes; family Protopteridae; genus Protopterus; species Protopterus annectens. Next base: position 1,448,802,338 of record NC_056737.1, read on the forward strand.
CTCTCTATTTGGACCTAAGGTTAAAGACACTCTTACCCGCTGTGAGCAAGAAGGAAAAACTTTATCTGCCGTAGGTGCACGTTATTCCACTCCCTTTCGGCCTTATCCCAAGGCTAAAGGAGGAGGGAAGATGTGGTTCCGCAAATCACGTAAGTTTTTCCATCAACAGCAGGAAGATTCCCCTTCCAGAGGCAGAGGACGGGGAAATTTTTCTGGGAGACGCCGTCCCAGAGGCGGCAGAGGGCCCCGCAATTCTGGAGACCGCGAGTCCTTTCGTGGCTCTTCAGCCTCCCACACTTCATGAGGGATTGCCCGGCTGTGCTGCTCCGGAGCCAGTCGGGTGCCGCTTTGCCAAGCACCTAAAAGCCTGGGAGTCAATCACTCAGGACAGATGGGTGCTTCGGATTATTGCCGGAGGTTACACCATTCCCTTCACACACTCACCCCCACCGTCCAAAAAAATCCCGGACCCACCACCCAGTCAAAGGGAAATTGCAGCCGCAGAAGCGTTAAAGCTGCTAGAAAAAGGAGTCATCCAACCGGTCCCCACAGACCAGATCGGATCCGGAAATTACTCAAGGTTCTTTTTAGTGCCAAAAAAGACAGGGGACCTGAGACCAATATTGGATCTCAGCAGACTAAACCAATCCGTCACGAAATCCAAACACGTTACAATCCATTCTCCCATTATTGGAGAAGGATGTTTGGATGTGCTCCATAGATCTCAAGGACGCCTATTATCACATACTGATACATCGGGCGTCCAGGAAGTATTTGCGCTTCAGCCTGGGAGACAGTCATTTCCAATTTTGTGCTCTGCCCTTTGGTCTCACCACAGCCCCCAGGGTGTTCACCAAGTGTTTGGCAGTAGTAACTGCTCACCTGAGGAGTCTTGGATTCCAAGTGTTTCCCTATCTGGACGACTGGCTCCTGACTGCCACCACCAGTCATCTACTAATGGACAACCTCAAAGCCACCTTTTCCCTGGGTGCTACCCTGGGAATTACATTCAATTGGTCAAAGTCTGTCTTGCTGCCCTCTCAGCATAAGATTCATAGGCGCAGAGATAGACTCAAAATTGATGCGCGGTTTTCTTCCTACCGAAAGGATCCAAACTTTACAAGGCCAAGTTCAAGCCCTGCTTTCAAGATCCAAAGCCCCAGCCAGGATGGTCCTGCAACTTTTAGGTTCAATGTCTGCCACGGTTCTACTAGTTCCTCTGGCAAGATTGCACATGAGGATTCTTCAGTGGCTATTATCGACTCAATGGTCCTTTCAGAATCTTCCCCTCAATCACCCCATTATGATTACAGAAACGTGCAAACGGGACCTCCGCTGGTGGCTTCACCCGTCCAATCTGAATCAGGGAAGACCTTTTGTTATCCCTCCGTGGCCACCCTGACGACGGATGCCTCCCAGACAGGGTGGGGGGGGGCATTGTCTGGGCAGGTTAGTTCAGGGTTCCTGGCTTCCAGACGAAACCTTTCTCCACATCAATGTGTTGGAGATGAGGGCTGTACTTCTGTCCCTACAGGCTCTCCACAAGTTTCTCCCTCAAGGCATTATCGCTATCCACACAGACAACATGTCGGTGGTCTGGTATCTAAACAAACAAGGAGGGACCAGATCTTACCCCCTTTGCAGAGAGGCCATGAGGGTGTGGGAATGGGCTGTAGCTACCAACCGCTTCTTGGTAGCGACCCACATTCCAGGGAAATCCAATATATTGGCAGACAGATTAAGCAGGACAATTCTCTCTCCTCACGAGTGGTCCCTGAACGAAACAGTAGCAGCTCAGGTTTTCAGAAGATGGGGGACGCCGTGCTGCGACCTGTTTGCAACACCACAAAACACAAAGTGCAAAAGGTTCTCCTTGACTCCACATCAGGGGGAGGCAGCGACGGATGCTCTAGCACAACCTTGGCCAACAGGGCTACTTTATGCCTTTCCTCCGGTTCCACTTCTCCCCAAAGTCATTCAGAAAGCTTCTCAATTGGGGTCCACAATGATACTAATTGCTCCGTACTGGCCTCGTCAGGTATGGTTCCCCTACCTGAAGAAACATGTGGTGGACGATCCTTGGGTTTTGGATATAACCCCGGATCTGCTAATTCATCAGTCGGGACGACAACACCAGTCCCTTCGCACGTTGAAGTTGACAGCTTGGTTCCTCCACTTCCGACTTTAGTCAGAAATCACACCTTAGACCCGGAAGTTATTCACATTTTATCTTCGCCCACAAACCCACCACTAAGAAATTGTACCTCAGTAAGTGGAAGAGGTTTGCTATCTGGGCTCAACTCAGGGCTTAGACCCTATCACTGCCCGATTCCAGAGGTTTTGAAATTTTTAACATCCTTGTTTAATCAAGGATCTTCAGTCTCTACTATTAAAGTCCAACTTGCAGCTATCTCTAAATTTCACGAATTCATGGATCCACCGTTGATGAGCAGCAGATTATGCAAAACTTTCATTAAAGGTGCGGGGCTGTTAAGACCCCAGTTTTTCATCCTGCTCCGTGGGATCTTGATTTGGTGCTTCGTGCCTTAACATCTTCCCCTTCGAACCGGCTGCTACATGTGAGTTAAAATATCTGTCTTGGAAAACTGCCTTCTTAGTGGCAATTACCTCTGCAAGAAGGGTTTCAGAGCTTCAAGCCCTATCTATCAAACCACCGTACTTGATTTTTCACAAGGATAGAGTATCACTTAGGCCTAATCCATCTTTTGTCCCAAAGGTCTGCTCTAATCTCTGTCTCCAACAATCTCTAGAGCTACCAGTTTTCTTTCCAAAATTCTCCAGTGAAGCAGAATACACTTTCCATAAATTGGATGTTCACAGGCAATTGCGCTTCTATCTAGACAGGACTCAGCAAATTCGTAAATCAGACCAGTTGTTTGTGTCCTTCTCAGACAATAAATTGGGTAAAACCATCACAAAAGCTACTATCTCCAAATGGATTAGAGATTGTATAACTCAGGCTTATTCCTCTTCGAATAAGCAACTTACAACATCTATCAAAGCTCACTCTACCAGAGCTATGGCTACTTCTATAGCTTTTCATTCCAAGCTCGCTATTTCTGAGATTTGTGCTGCGGCTACTTGGTCCAATCCGTACACTTTCATTTCCCACTATAAATTGGATGTGGCATCTAAAGGGCGAGCATCATTTGGTTCCACGGTACTCAGGAGTGTTTTCCAGTAAGCCACCCAGGATTCAGGTGCTAGGGACGCTGTCCCATCAGTCAGAATGTAGGCGAGATAGGATCACATAACATCTTTTAGTTATGTACTCACCATAACTTCAGATGTTTGGGATCCATCTCGCCTACATTCCTAATACCCACCCTCCTTCCCCCGGCCTTGGAGATCAGAAGAGATTGAACGGTTTTGAGTTCTACTGTTTTTATCTTGTTTTTTCTGACAATGTTATATAAGCAGTGCTTGCATGTGTGCATGTATGCGGACAAACTAGATCTGGGGGACTGGTAGTGGTGCATCCTGGGATATAGTAAGCTCAGCCAATAAGAGACATCGCTCTTTGGCATAAGCGTGCCGAGTCGGAGCCGAAGGATCGGCTCCGAACCCATCAGTCAGAATGTAGGCGAGATGGATCCCAAACATCTGAAGTTATGGTGAGTACATAACTAAAAGATAATGGTAAATGGATCTTGATAACAGTATTGATGATGGTTATGAAAAAAGGAGTTTGGGTCTAATAGGGATGAAAATTTAGTATGATTGTAAGGAAAATTATGAATGTGTATAAATATATTGTAAGTAAGAGTTCTTTTTTGTATGTAAATAAAGGACTCCTACTCTTGGAATTTTATATCCACCTGAGCTCTCACTTGAACTGTGATCCATGTTTAACTTCTCATCTAAACTAGGATGGCACACTCAGGCTTGCAGCACCCCCTAATGCTGTTGTCAGCAATTTGAAAATTAATGCAGTCACCTTGAATGGGAATGGAACCCACAGCCTTCTAATCTTCATCGCAAAAGGCAAGAATGCCACCTTTTGAGACACTGCTTGGGCAAAGCGTAGAATTTAAACTAGACAAAGACGCATCACACAATATTTCATTAAGACTTTTAAACAGCTGGTTCTTCATGTCTGTGAAGAATGAGCTAAGTATATATTGCTCCTGTTTTGGCCACTGGATGATATAATTTTACCAAAAACTGTTCATCCTTATTTTTCAGAATACAGTCCCCAAATACATTGGACTGGTTGGCTTAAAAAGCTTGAATGGTGAAACAGGTTCACATTGTGAAAGCAAAGATTGTATGTACAGAATAAGTCTCGCATACACATGCATTTCAGGTGCTGTACAAAGTTATAATAGTGATTCATCTCTATATGAACTGATGAAAATGAAAAGGATAGGTAGGTAAAGCCAGTGGAATTGGTGAACAGTTTGGTTTATTTTATTAAAAAAAGAGTATTTATATTTGTGTTGATTTGCATGATATGTGTGGACTAAATTAGATGGGAGCATTGCCTATTGCTCATGAATGAAGTTTGTTTACAGTTGAGTTTTAGTTCTAGATGCAAATCGAGGTTTAAAGTTAGACAAATAATTTTAAAATTGTGTATTTTAATATCCTCTTAGAAAGGCACATATTTCTTAGCTTTCCATTTGATGTTTCACAAGCACTAGTGGCTTTCCCATGGGCTGTTGTAGTTTGTGTCTGAGAAGTGGAATCAAAGATTCATTAGTTTGGAGTCACACACAAGAAGCCTAAGACAGAGAACTAATATAACTGCTGAAAAGGAAAAGACAGCTTAATTTCCACTTAACAAAGCAAAAGCAATGTCCCAGTGGAGTGAGTAATGTCTTCCTCAGAGGAAGGAATAAGTAAATGGAAATGCTAATGCACTCACTTTTTCCTATAAAGGAGAAATTACCCGTTTTATGTCTTATTATATAAAACAACCAGTGCAATAGGTGAAACAATAAAGCCACAGAGGAGGATCTTACTAGTTACGTTGGTGCTTTTTGGTGATTTTTCGTTGCTTATTATATAAAAGCTAAAAAGGTCAAAGATTCGGTAAGGTTTTATTAGAATTTTGTGAAAGAGCATTTATTGTTAAGCATAAGATGAAAAGACCAATATGGAGAGCACAGAGTGAAGTGAGCGGGCAAGATTTCGATTTCGGTGGCTGTAAACTAACAGTTGCTCTTAGTTCACTTCTCCATGGCGCTTAAGGTTTAATGAGTCGCTCATGATTTTTACGTGGCAGTGGTTTCCTTGTAGGAATGGAGGTGCTAAAATTCAGAAAGACATAAAGCAAAGGTCAGAAAGCTCACTGCAGGGGTACCAATTGTTAATCTACCCCTCGGAGGTCTAATGTACGTAATGGATTTATTTTTGGAATTCTCTTAGGCACCTGTCCTTGTGTGCGTAGTCTCTGTCATACCTAGCACCTGTGGGAAAGAAAGTGCGTACACAGCCACCCCTTGTTAGTGAACTAACAAGTTCAATGCAAGTTAAAAAGATTTTGGAGATCACTCGATTTAAAAAGAAAAGATGATCCCGAGTCACTTGTTCTTTAAAATTCTTTATTCAGAGTTCAACAGGAAGCTGTCCCAAGTGCTGTTCAGTACTAGTAAGCCGAGAATAATCGGATAAAAAAAGAGGAAATCTGAAACCTGTTCCAAGAAAAATCTTTGCAGTTCTGCAAATGCCAAACCCAGAAGACATTATTGAGAAAAATGCATTAGACTGTAAAACATTTTTATATAATATATCTGAGATATGTGTGCCACTGAGAAAAGCTGTTTAACAGTAAAGTGCAGTATTGGAGTGGAACTGAGAGTACGAGAATGCTTTTGAAGTGTTCAGTAAACTAGTTTACAGATGCATTAACATTAAAGTGCATTGTGAATAAAGCAGATGTAAGTGGGAAGTTGCTAGTAATAATGGTGTAACACCTGTGATCCTACAAGAGAATAGTCTTGTTAGTTGCCTATAAGTAAACTGTGTGTGTCTATGTGTAATATATATAAAATATATGTATTTATATGTGTGGTTTTTATATACATATATATATATATATATATATATATATATATATATATATATATATAATGTGTGTCTGTTTGGGTTCCTATTAGAAGAACGAACAATATCGAACGGTTGTATACGTGAAAATGCCGTTCATCGATGTGTTTTTTGTGAGATCGCGGTACAGTGAAGATTGGTAAATTTGCCTTTTCCTCACTGTAGTGCGATCTCAGAGTTTGTATATATAATTAGAGGGGGTGTGTGGGGACGCAGCCCCCCTCACAGTAAAGGGTTCGAAGTCCAGCATTTTCACTGTTTACAGCGTTTGATTATATGCACTTTCATTCATATAATATAGACCCTATATATTTGTATATATGTGTATGTATGTATGTATGTATGTGTGTGTGTGTATGTGTGTATATATATATATATATATATATATATATATATATATATATATAGATATATATAGATATATATGCATATATGTATAGATACCACTTTTTTTTTTGTCTGGATGCTTCTTGCAATGTTGCTCAATCCACAGCATCTCTCGCTTTCTACTGTACAGTCTGCATGCTCAGCTGATTTAACTGTATTATCTGCTGCCTCCCCTCTGGTAGCAGGGAGGATGGCAAGTAATGTTGCTGTAATTGAATATTTAATCATTTAATTAAATTCAAAACTGATGATGATAAAGTAATATGGAAAGCATTATTCTCAGATGAAGTCACGGCCGATTATTATCAAGATGTTGAGTGAGATAGAGGAGAAATGTCTGCTGAGGGTACTCATTGTGGTATGGCGCAAGAGGTGTATCCATGATGACCGAAGAGTAAGCATTGTAGTACCAGTGTAACAAGAGCAAAAGTGACATTCACAACTGTGGGCAGTACAGAGACAAGTGACTCCTGTCACATTATGTGAAAGTGCTGGAAAACTTGAAGGATAAATGAATATGCAGATTAGTTGAAAGTAAGACTAGAGAAAAGTAGTTCAGAATCAGATCAGGATGCATCACAGTTGAGGTGATGTTTGCAGTGCAACAGATAAAGGAGAAGAATTCTGAGATGAGGAAAGATTTCATCTGGTCATTCCTAGACTTTGAGAAGGCATGTAACAATGCACCAGGAAAGCTAATTTGGGCAGTACTGTGATGGTTCAGGTCCCAGAAACATTGCTAGAATTTTAGTTTAGGTCTCAGAAATATTGATAGAATTAGTGCAAACAATGTACACATACCCAATGATACAAGTACAGACAGTCTTCAGACTCATACAGGGATGCCAAGGGGGAGTGGGTATGCATCCGGGTTCAGTTTTTCAGCCTACGTTATGAACTGTGCTGAACTACATTAGCAAAAAAGTTGGAAGGGACAAATCAACAGCTGCAATATGCAAATGTTGTGGCATTACAAGCAGGCTCTGAACAGTCACTTCAGTAAATGTTAGGGGACTGGAATGCAAAATTGAAGGCACATGGGAGTAGGGACAAGACAAGTGATGTGTTGGCAAATAAGGGAAATCAGAAGTGAACTAAAATAGAGATAGAGGGGAAATAGTGGAACATGTTACAATGTACAGGTATCTGAGAGGTGGTTGAACAGGTATCTGAGAGGTGGTTGAACAGAAGGGAAGTCTGAATTAAGAGGTCAGTGTTAGATTTGGAGGTGCTGTAACCATCTGGCATAGAGCGTCTGGGGTAATGTGTGACAGAAGAATGTCAAAGAAACTGAAAAGTTTGTCTGACGTTTGACTTAGAGGGTTAAGGATGTGTTAAGCTGTTACATGTAGTCCAGTGGTGCAAGGTTTGAATTTTGTCAGCTGCCATTGCCTGTGTGACCGAGCAAGTCACTTAAACCAGACACTGACTGTGGGCTGAGTCTGAAATAGGTCCATGGGGATCAGTGCTGTTCCCCGGAAAACAAGTACAGATAAAATAAAAATGCTAAACAGTGTCATGATCATTGTTTCTGTATGGTACAGAAACCAGCATGAGATGATGGAGACGTACCAGAGATTGGTGGTAGGATGCGCATTATGTGATAGATTAAGAAATGAGGGCATTGGATCATAAGCCAAAGTGGCTTCTGTCATAGAGAAGGTCAAGGAGAACAGATAGTAGTTGTTTGGTCACAAGCACAAGAAAACAGAAGACAATTTTGGAGAGCTAAGGAAAGAGGAGATGAGGAAGTCTAGCAAAGAGATGGATTGTATAAGAGAAGACCTGCAGAAGTCTGTCATGATGGCTGAAGGAGGAAGGAGAGTGGCACTGAATTGAGAGAAGTGACTACTGTTGATGTAACACCTGGATTCTGTGTATATTAAAAAATGTGGGAGGAAAAGTGGAGTTATGATGATGCTCTTAAAGTGGTGGTAAAATATTTAGTGCTTTTGTTCAGATATGTGTGGTTATCCCACTATTTTGTAATATTATTTCTTCTTTTATTTTTTGTGCCTTTTATTACTGCCATGACAGTTCAACTGGGCAAATCCTCTTTTCATAGTAGGCTTGAGGAGAAAAGTTACATTTACTTATATACATGCAGTTAGCATGAGCTTGCAGTGTAAGTATATTTTGTAGCACTGAGGTATATGTAGTTTAATAGGTGACCAGCATGTTAAGCACATTATGTAGTATTTATGTCATATTAAGAAAACATATTTACCGAACATTCATTGTTATTTTACAGTGTTTGCATGCAGTCACATTTTAATTTTATTACATAGGCAGTTGATGAGGCATGTGCCTATTTTATCCAGTTATTCACCCGACATCTGTAAATAGGAGATGGTCAGGATTGTATAACTTACTTGATTTGACTGCATAAGGGGGTGACTTACTGATGGTGCTGGTAAAAGGGCAGGACTGTTTTGTTTATAGGTATGATAGTTACAATTTAATTTGTGTTTTAAAATGTAGGTGAGACATGACTAAAATACGAAGGGGGCTTAATAATGCAGATGTTACAAGTGCAGGACAGTGTTGCTGATCTACAATTTAAAATTTAAAGTACCTATTAATTTAAAAAGTACCTATTTTTAATATTAATTGGTACAGAGTTCCACAGTTTAGCAATGTATACAAAGCATAAACAGTCACTACTTATGACTTTTGGATTTGAATAAACACTAAGTGTTAGTTCAGTGAATGCAGTTCCATATCAGGCGAATACTTAAGCAATAACCCACACCTGGGTGTGGGTAATGCTGGATTTACCCACGGTTGGTGTGGTTTGGTCATGAGGGCGAAGCCCAAGTGGCCAAACAAAGACAACTGTGGGCAAATCCAGCATTACCCACACCCAGAAGTGGTTATTGCTATATAATGACATTATTTAAGAAAAAATACTTTTCTTAAATAATGGCATTGTATAATGCCTCTGTGCTGCCCTTCCGCAGCTGTCTGGTATTCTGCAGCAGTTCTGATGTACTGCACATGCGTTTGCTTACGCAGTACATCAGAGCTGTGGGTGGAAGCAACGGAGAAAGCAAGATCTCCGTTGCTTTTTACAAAGTGTCTCGCTATGTTAAAGGAGTTTAACATAGCGAGACAGCTTTAAAAAAAAGCAATGGACAATCTCCGTTGCTGTCTCGCTATGTTAAACCCATTTAACATAGCGAGACAGCTTTAAAAAAGCAACAGAGAAAGGAAGATCTCCGTTACCTTTTTTAAAGCTGTCTCGCTATGTTAAACTCCTTTAACATAGCGAGACAGTTTCTAAAAAGCAACGGAAATCTTGCATTCTCTGTTGCTGTAAAAAAAGACTTGTACTAATGGAAAAAGTCCGGGCGACTGGACCTTTTTCCATTAGTATAAGTCTTTGACCAATCAGCGTGCACATTTTGGAATATTAATGGGGGGGTCATTGTATAATCTCAAATAACTGGCAGGTGGTAGAGCATCGGCTGGGGCTGTAGAGGATGTTGTGGGCATTCTTAAT
>NC_056737.1:1448817295-1448874795 GCF_019279795.1 Protopterus annectens
GCAAAAGTAAGTACAATAACAAGGAACAAAAGTGCAATACTGTTTAAACCCAAACAACACAGCAGCAAAACAAAAGTGTCAGTATCAACAGTGTGTCAGAGAGGTGCGTTTGGTAAGTTAATAATAAAAAAGGCAGTGATTTCCTTGTATGACATAAGCAAGCAATAATGCCCAACGGGCCTCATAACACCCACTGGTGTGAGTTATTTACACAATAACACGCACCCTGGAGGGCATCATTATGCTTAGAGAATGGCCTTTTAAATCTTGTATTTTTTTTAATCAAAAAATATATATAAACAAGGACATTGGCAACCTCCACAAACGCTTGATGCCACACAGCTTTGTTTTGCTAATTGGAGATCATGCCTGTTAAACTTGGTCACCTTCTTCGAAACAGTCACCAAAACCATGGATGAAGGCTAGACAGTGCACACAGTCTACCTTGACCTAGCCAAAGGCTTTGACACTATTCCCCACTCGGGCATAATAGGTAAACTCTCCCAGCTAGGCATCAATCCATATGTTACCAAATGGGTAGCTAACTGGCTCATTGATAGAATCCACTCAGTCACAATAGTGGAAGTCACCTCTAATTGTAGACCCGTAACAAGCGATGTACCCCAAGGATCGGTCTTGGGGCCTCTACTGTTAGGGATATACTTTTCTGAGGTGCAAGCCAAAACAAGTGGTTTGTGGCTGATCAAGTTTGCAGATTGTTGGAAGCTGGTCACTGTCATAAATTCACCTAGTGATGTGAACATCCTCCAAGAGGGCCTTAACCAAACTAATGACTGGTGCCAGAAGCATGGCCTCAAACTGAATGCCAAAAAGTGCATCATTATCCCCTTTGGGGAAAATGGTGTCCTCACTAATTATCACATTAATAACAGCGTACTAAGCGCGCAATCAGTCATGAGGGACTTGGCACACAGGTTGATAGCAAGCTGACTTTTGACCACCATGTTGCCACCATTTTACGGAAGGCTTTTTATCTGGCCCACCTCATAAGTAAGGGTATTTCATCCAGGAATAAGGAGGTTATAACATCCCTGTACTCTTCCCTTATCAGACCCATTATCAAGTACAATGCCCACTTCGGCATGTACCTTGCCAAGCACATGCAGCAGTTGGAGAGACCACAGAGGTTCCTGACCAGGAAAATCCAAACACCTGTCCTATACAGATAGGCTAAAAGCCCTCTACTCATACAGACTGCTCAGAGGTGACCTGTGTCTGGCATACAAAGCCGTCTCAGACTCTGCCTTGATGAAGCTGCTGCATATCTGTAAGTCAGACTCCACTTGGTCAACCCGCACACAAGGTCTCAACCTGGTCTGTGACATTAATAGAACTTGGGATAGATTTGTGTCCCAATGACTCCCCCATCTGTGGAATAGACTTCCTGTCCATGTCGAGAGAATACCTCACTAGCCCTCTTTAAGAGGAACATGGACAACTGGATGGGAAACAGAAAATATACCCCTAGGATCCCACCTGTGTCTCTGCTGGACAGGGAAAACAGGTGCTGACTTTGTGGGAACATGGGTGAAATTCTTGGCTAGGCTTATAAGGGCCTCCGAGCCAATAGCCTAGTATCATCCTATGAACCTATATGTATATGTGTGTGTATATGTATGTATATATATATATATATATATATATATATATATATATATATATATATATAAAATATGTGTGTGTGTGTGTGTGTATACATCTAGATGTAGATATAGTTGTGTGTGTGTGTGTGTGTGTGTGTGTGTGTGTGTGTGTGTGTGTGTGTGTGTATGTATGTGTGTGTATATATATATATAATTTGTTAATGTGTTTTGATGTAAAATAGTTCTCCTACTAATGTTTTCAGACTTGCTGTAGTATATGCAAATGTTCTTGGAGGAAGTACTGTACTTTACATCCAAAATATGTTTAGTAAGTATTTAATGTCTGCATACACATTCACGCCCACAAATATTCAGAAGCAGTTTAGCTTTATCTGTTTATAATACCAGCCATTAAAAGTTTCTTAGCTCCATAACTCCGAACTGTCCGGATTTTGAAAGAATGTCCAGATTTTTGCCTCATTGTTTGGTTTGTTCTTCAAAAATTTGTGGTTTGCTCCAGATAATTGGGAGGTTTGAGTTAGCATAAAATGCATGCTAACACAAATCCTGTTAATTTAGCATCTTTCTAATTTTATAAGAGCAACATTTAAAATATGTCCTTATTTTTGAGCCTTTACCCCCCCACCCCATTATTAGTCTTTGTCCAGATTTCTTGAGCTAAGAGGTTGTTATGCATACCTCTTCATTTTAAATGACTACTGCAGCCACTGAACGATCAATTGCTTAGTCTCTTTCTCACACTTCTACTTTCATGCATGCAAGCACGCATACACTCACACATGCAGACAGAAACACACACACACTCATTTTTTTTAATTACCTTTTTTTTTTAAATTACTTGTTTCTTTTAATTTTACACTAAAGAATATTCTCAAGCAGAGCTAATCAACACATTTGCTATTTAATCAATGTGGTGAAGACAGGTCGGTCATTCTGTATTTTCTCCAATCAGATTGGCAATGTACATGTTGCCCATCCTATAAGGGACTGTAACAATCCGTCACAATAGTACAAGGTTGTGAAAAATAAGGTACTGAGCTTTATGTTGTGTAGAACAAATGTGAGAGGTTCCATTATCCATTGTAAACTAGGCTGTTTGTTTGATAGCTGATAGGATTAAAACTGAGTTATGCTGCTCTGCTTGTGCAGCAGTGTGCTGCCGTCATGAACCTGCCTCCTAGTATTTAAAGTCTGTAAGGCTTCACCCCTGCAGAAGTTGGCCAGTCAAAATCAAGCACTTCAGTCCTCACTTGAACTTAAGCTAATGTAGCTGTTGCATGGAAGCCTGTGCTCTCACCAAAGACTGGAACACTTTAGACCCCATACTAGGAAACCAGTGAAGTCCTTGTGAGATGAATCATCAGGAACCCAGGTGGAAATGGGAGTGTTCATAGTAGTCCAACACATTTCTCTCAAATGATATTGCTGCCAAGTGCAGATTACTTACTAATGTGCTCTTTATTTATATAAAATCACATTACTATAGTAGGTGTAGCATCTACTGTCTTATATGGTAGGTATACAAGGTCCAGATGTGGAGAGATGATGGTCAGCACACAAAGGAGAGTAGTATGGCCAAATTAAATTCACTCTCAAATCTTGGTGAGTACCTTCATGAGGTGGACCTTGTTTTTACAAAAATATCAGCAAGATGACCCTGATATGTAGACTGCATTTTATATAGCTATGTCATGGAGAGAAGTAGGTTAAAAATGAAAAAGACAACTGGGTGCACAAGTCCCACGATAAAGTGCACAATTCTGGTAGGCCCACTGGTGCCAGGTGTGGAAAAAATGAGTGTGTAGAATCCTGAAGACATGCAAACATTCCTATAATGGGGTTAGGCCAGGCTTGGGGGTTAGGATGGCCCCTTGTAGAAGAAAATAGTAGTCCACAAAAAACACAAACTGCCATAAAGATTCTAGAATGGACTATTGAGGATAAGAACGAAATGTTGTTACTTCAAAAAGATCGAGAGAGAAATTGGAGGAAGACAATGCCTTCAAATGCAAACTTGTGTTATTAATGCAACAGATTATGAAAAACATTATATAAACCAAGAAACCGTGGGCCATTTAGAAAAAAAAGCTACTGAGAAAATGTGAAAAAAAACCCCACTAAGACCAAGAGATTTTTGAAAGGTATAAAAAAGAAACCTGGACAGGGGAAACAGAGAGATCTGATATGGTGTAACATTTATGCAAAGGAGAAAGCCAAACTAATAAATACTATAAAGCAGCACAAAAGATATTTGAAGAGAAGTACAGACAAAGGCATCCAGTTATGGAAAATTTACACTACAAAAAAATAAGATCAATTGGGATCATAGAACAGAAGTTTAGTAGAAGTTAAACAAGTAGAAGCTGAAGCTATGGAATACCTGTGAAGTGAAGGATTTGGTGTAGAAAGCCTAACGCAGGTGATGTCACAGCATAATGGAACAATAAGTCCATAAAATAAGGAGAAGCAGATCAGGGGACATCTGAAGAAGAAATATGGACATGGGGAAAGAAAAACATATTTAGTATTGTTGAGTATTTATGCAAATGTTTATGCAAAGGAGAAAGCAGAACTAACCAGTACAAAAAAAGCAGCATCAAATATATTGGAAGATAAGTAACAGGCAAATGCATCTGGATATAGAACATTTTACAGTACAAAACAAATAAACCAAAGGGAAAAAGTAGAAAAGAGGAGTAGTAATAGAGAAGTTAAAGAAATAGAAACTGAAGCTACGTATTACCTGCAAAGTTAAGGATTTAGTGTACAAAATCCAATTCTGGTAACATCACAGCATGATAGAACAGTGAATCCCCAAAGTAAGAAAAAAGTTGGAATGGGGAAGCAAGTAGAAAAGAGGATTAGTAATAGAGAAGTTAAAGAAATAGAAACTGAAGCTACGTATTACCTGCAAAGTTAAGGATTTAGTGTACAAAATCCAATTCTGGTAACATCACAGCATGATAGAACAGTGAATCCCCAAAGTAAGAAAAAAGTTGGAATGGGGAAGCATCTGATCAAACGCCACATGACGTTTTGACGCCTTCAGTAGGAAATCAGTACAAAAGTTCAGTTGGAGTTGAACAAGGGAAGGAACAGAAGATGGTGGCAACTCTAATGCAGTGTTGTGGAGTGATATGCCAGTCAATTCCCATATCAAAGAGCAACAGATGATGTATGATGCTGCTGAAGAGAATATGGCACAGGGAAATGTTCTGGAACTTTCTGTAGAATGCCCACAGGAAATGGAGAACAAAGAACATGTCCTCATTTTAGAGGAAGGAATGGGGAAGCATCTGATCAAATGCCACATGACATTTTGACGCCTTCAGTAGGAAATCAGTACAAAAGTTCAGTTGGAGTTGAACAAGGGAAGGAACAGAAGATGGTGGCAACTCTAATGCAGTGTTGTGGAGTGATATGCCAGTCAATTCCATATCAAAGAGCAACAGATGATGTATGATGTTGCTGAAGAGAATATGGCACAGGGAAATGTTCTGGAACTTTCTGTAGAATGCCCACAGGAAATGGAGAACAAAGAACATGTCCTCATTTTAGAGGAAAATTATCTAAGAGAAGAGTTGCTTGATTTAATACAGATGGTTAGACTTATTAAGAGTGATTAAATATATTACAGAAAGTTAATAAGATCCAAAATGCTAGAAGTCTGATAAAACAAATTGAACACAGTAATCAAGATGATTAACAGAAATGTATGTGGCATAACAGAAGTAAATGGGGTATATTACCGTGCAGCTAAGTATAATAGCAGATACACTCTTACCACAAAAATATAGGAAAGTAAGGGAAGAAATCAAACGCTATCATGGAAGCATCATGTAAAGCAATTAACATAAAAACTGTCACTGTTAGAAGAGTATAGAAGTGGAACAGATCAAGAAAAATTCTTAGGAAGATCGCCGTGATAAAACCAACGCACAGTATTTGAACAGACCAGGATCTATCATACACTTTTGCAAATAATAAACTAAAGATATCAGCACTGGCAAAAGTAACTTAGATATGCAGATAAATGTAAAGGAAAAGTACAAAATAAGCAATTCATTGATGACCCCCCAAAAGTTTTATAGAGAATTGGGAAACAAAGCAAAAGGAATAGAAATACCATCCAAAAAAGAAGAAATGGACACATTTTGGAGAAATAGCTTTGAAGATCCTATGGTACATAATAAAGATGCTGAATGGCTAGAACACATAAAAGAAAAAGAAAGAAGTTCAAATGTACAGAATATAAAATGGGGCGAAGTAAAAGCCAGAGACATTTGAAACAAAATTATGAAAAGCACCTAATTTAGAAAACCCCAGGCCCAGACGCAGTATCTAACTTGTGGTCGGCATATTAATGTCTTTGCACAAAGATTTAACAACAGGAAAAGTGATGCTCCTTAAGAGTGAACCTGCAAGCTATCCTAAAAACTATAGACCAATAACCTGCCTTCTGACATATAAACTGTACACTGGAATTGATCCAGACAAAGTTTTATAGTCATTTAGAAGAAAATGAGTCATGGCAATAGAATAAAAGGTTAACAAAAGAAAGCCGTATGGAAGAAAGGATCATTTATTGTTATAAAGTCTTATTGGAGAATTGTGAAAAGGGGCAGAATCTAAGCATGGCATGGCTAGATTGCCAAAATGCATTTGACAGAATCCCACATTCCGGGATAAAGGAGCGTTTACAGATGTGCAAGATACACCTGACATTGATCAGTTACATTATAGTGACCATGAAGTGGTGGGAAACCACTTTGCAGCTAAACCATGGTAAAGGACAAGTTGTTATTCCAGTGATTAAAAATTAAAAGGGGGATATTCCAGGGTGACTCTGGGTGACTCTTTGTCACTGTTGCTCATTTGTGTTGCCTTTAACCATTAAGCTGTCTTCTTAACAGATTAGGATTTGGTTACAATTTGGCTACCAGCAAACAACATGTGAAGACTTTTCATTTTTTTTTTTTTGTCGATGATTTAAAACTGTATTGCTCATCAAGTAAGGAACTGAAAGCACTACTGGTGGAGTAAGTTGTCAACTTCTTGGGGTGAAATTATGGACAAGATGCAAGAGAAGGCAGTGAAGCAAACAAGGAAGAAAATGTATGCTTAAAAGGTAAAGGAAGGAGAAAAGCGAGCAGAAGAAAAGAGAGATGACCAGCAGAAGAGAGATGCCAAGGAGAAAATATATGGCAAGCTTGAGCAGCAAAGAAGAAAAGGAACTCAATAGGTATGGGGTTTAGGACACAGTAATCGCAGCTCTTGGTATTTCACCAAAAGAGGCAAGAGCTTTTATCCACATTAACAAAGAGACATATTGTGACGTTTTGTTTTAAACTGGACAGTTTACGGAAAAATTCTTAGAGAAATTTTAAAGTAAGAAAGACTGTAATCCTTGGAGTTCACCTGTAGTACAAACATTTAATAGGGAGACAAAAAATGGGTTATCCAGTTTTGAACTGAAGTTGAGAAAGGGCTGTTAAGATTGTGTATGCAGATAAGTGGTGGACATTACAATGAAATATGATGATAGAGAAGTATGGACTGGGGGAATGGGATTGTAGAGTGATTTTGGAAATGGAAAATGAAACAATTATTCATATTTTGAGTGTGATAAATGTAGATGGAAATAGAGGCCATGTTAGATATAGGGGACAACCAAAAACATGCTTTTTTGTAGAAAAGTAGATCATTTGATTAGTTGGTAAAACAAAATGTTTTATTTGTGGGAAGCCAGGACATGAAGCTCAGAAGTGCAATATGGTTTGTAAAACATGGGAAAACGATGGATGGATTGTGAAGAAATTAAATAAAGGGCAAATACAAGAATGTGTGGCTAGAGATGTAGAAAAAGTATAGTGCTCAGATTGGTAATGAAGAAAAAATAATAGATTAAAAAAATAAAAAAATGAAAATTAATGATGTGGAAGAAATGATGCAAGAAACTAAGATGAATATGCAGATTGGAAAGTGGTGAAAGGTAAAGCGAATTCTGAAGGGGAAAGGGTGAAAGAAAAAACTTTAAGAATATAGGCATGAAAGAAAGTAAAAAGGTAATGTGAGAGAAAGTAGTAACATTTTACTAAAGTGAAGCTGAGAATCTTAACTATAAATGTTAATAGCATAAAGAATACAAGAAGAATAGTTGTTGTTTTAGAGTGGTGTGCATCACTTGTTATGCATATAAGCATACTAGAAGACATGCAAATGTTAACAGAAGAAAGATTACAAATGGAAAAATTATGGGGTGGAAACAAACATTATTTGGAATATGAGAAAAGATACATGTTCAGGTATTGCAGTGTAATGCTGTGGTATTGCAATGTAATGCAATGCAACAATAAAAGTTTTATATTATGCCATAGTAGAATTAGGTAGAATAGTAGTGATAGACATAAGATGGAAGAAAGAAGTGTATAGAATTATTGCAATCTGTGCATATGTTACGATTAAAGAAATGTTTAAAAAACTTCTAAACTATGGAGTAGTGAATATGGAAATAAATTACAGTTGAAATCTCACACTAATGTTAAGTAAAGAAAAAAGTGATGTTACAAAGGTATATGAAATAATAACAAGTGGAAAATGTTATGGAATGAGTAACACTGGACTTGCAAAAGAAATGAGATAAAAATGGAAATGGATTATTTTGTATTATCTGACCGTCTAATTTTAAGATCATTTAGCTGTATGAGTAGAAGTGCAAGAAAAAGGATATACAAGGTTAGGTAAAGGCATTAAAAGACGTAATAAAAAAGGCATAGAGGAAGACAGAAAAGAGCTTAACAGATTATGGAAAAATCTTGTGAATATTTGAATTTTATGAAAATTGGACAAATTGGATAAGTTTTTTTAAAGAAAAATATAAAAAGTGTTTTCTGGAATATCAAGCAATGAGAAAGAAGAATAAGATGATCATTTATGAAAACGAGAAGATATATGAAATCAATCAGGGGAAGATAACAATATTATGCAAATAAAGATTTATTTTTCAGGGGGAAAAAGAAGAGGTAGTGCCGTATTTAAATAAGACTGTAAGAGAAAAATGAGAATAATAAGGGTATTGAAAAAATAAGGAGAGAGAGTAACTACTCAAAAATACTTGGTCATAGGAAAGTATATGGAGAAAACATTTAAATAGGGGATATAGGAGAGAGGCAGAAATGGAAAGTTAAAACAAAATTAAGTGGATAACAACAATATGGGAAAAACGTGTAGGAAAACTTTTATTTTTAAAGGAATTAGATATGGAAAAAGCCACGGGAATACATGGTATAGAGTATTATATGTATTATAATATGGAAGAATTACAAAATGTATATTTTGTGGAAGTATTAAATGAATGGTTAGAAAAAGAAGTGTGCAGGGGTTATGAAATTTATATGGAAAAAAAGAAGAAAGGATGTAAGAAATTGGAGATAGTGAATGCTGAATAATACAGATACTTGGGAAAATAATAGGAAGAAGATTAGGAAATGGTATAGATAAATTACTTGATATGAGTTTCGTTAAATCTCGACTTCCTTTACCTTTTTATTATGGATATTGAGAGAGGTGATAGATGATATAAATAAAGGAGTAGAAGATAAAGATTTAAGAGATTATAGTATGTGTGTGATAAAATAATCAAAATAGTTGTGTCAGTGGTTGAGAATAATAATGAGAGTGATGCCAAATGAGTGGTTAAATGAAGAAATAAAAATTAGAATGTAGGATAAGGCAGGGCTGTCCAAGCAGCATTTTGTTTACATTAGTTATAGGTTCATAGGTGTGTACTAGGCTAATGACCCTGGAGCCTATACAAGCCTAGCCCATAGGATTACCCTGGTATTGTGCCACCCGACCTTAGTTCCTAGTGCCTCTGTCGAGTAAAGCCAGTGGAGTGATCCCTGGGGTGAATTTTCTATTTCCCATCCACTCATCAAAATTTCTCTTGAAGAGGGCCAGTGAGGTGCTCTGCTTGACATGTATGGGAAGTCTGTTCCATAGTATGGGCAGTCTCTGGATTATGAACCTGTCCCTCCAGCGTGTTCTGTTGATTGTGGTAATGAGATTTTTTCAGATGTAGCATTTCTAACATAGCGGAGTCAGACATGGCTTTGTAAGTTGAGCAGAGATCGCCTCTAAGTAGGTGATATGAGACAGAGAATAGTTGGAGTTTTTTTAGTCTGTCTATGTGTGTGTGTGTGTGTGTGTGTGTGTGTGTGTGTGTGTGTGTGTGTGTATATATATATATATATGTATGTATAGGAGAAATGTTTTAGGCCTAGGATCGTCTTTTGTGAGGTACTTTTGCGGCCTCTCCAGTTGTTGCAGGTGTTTAGTGAGGTACATGCCAAATGGGGCATTGTACTCCATGATTGGCCTAATAAGGGAAGAGTAGAGGGAGACAATGACGTCTTTCTTCCTGGATGCAAAACTCTTAGTAATGAGATGTGC
This sequence comes from Protopterus annectens, assembly GCF_019279795.1. Taxonomy (NCBI): domain Eukaryota; kingdom Metazoa; phylum Chordata; order Ceratodontiformes; family Protopteridae; genus Protopterus; species Protopterus annectens. The sequence goes on from NC_056737.1 coordinate 1,448,827,372, forward strand.
CACATAGAAGGACTTTCTGACCACAGTGGCAATGTGGTGGTCAAAAGAGAGGTTTCTGTCAACCTGTGTTCCCAGATCTCTTTTATAACGCCTTCTGTGTTAAGTGGACTACCATTGATATGGTAATTCATGGGAACCATGTTTTTCCCAAAGGGGATGACACATTTTTTGGCAATGAGCTTAAGGCCATGGTTCTGACACCAGTCGTTGGTCTCATTGAGGCCTTTCTGTAGGATGTCAACATAACTTGGGGAGTTAATAATGGCTCCCAACTTGCAATCGTCTGTGAACTTTGTCAGCCAGAGTACTTTCGTGTTGGCCTGGACTTTAGAGAAGTAGATACCAAACAGAAGAGGACCCAGGACTGAACCCTTTGGGACTCCACTCGTGACAGGGCGGCAGTCTGACTTGGGAGTCCGCTACTTTCACACTGTGGGTTCTACCGGTGAGCCAGTTTACAACCCACCTAGTGATATAGGGGTTGATGCCTAGCTTAGTGAGTTTTTCTGTGATTCCTGAGTGGGGAATGGTATCAAAGGCCTTGGCCAGATCGAGGTAGGCTGTATGAACCACCTTGACTTAATCCACAGCTCTGGTGACTGACTCATAGAAGTTGACCAACTTGAGCAGGCATGATCTACCCTTCACAAAACCAAACTGTGTGGGATCCAGAGTTTGGAGATTCCCTATATCCATGTTTATTTGGTCCATGATGATGCATTCCATAGCTTTGCATATTGAACTTGTCAGGCTAATGGGGCGAGAGTTCCCAGGGTCTGTAATCATTCCTCCTTTGTGGAGAGGGATGACTGTAGCAGTGCGCCATTTGGTAGGGATAAAGCTTGAGGTGAGTCTGTGATTGAACAGGGCACACATGTGAGGTGCCAGTTCACTCTGTAGTTCGTTTAGAACACAGCCAGCTGTATTCTTGGCCTTGGACAGTGCTGTTTTAGCCTGTGCAGCAATAATACTGGGTGCCTGGCAATCTACTGGTATTCTGACTGGTCCCTTGGGAGGGAGAGAGGGGTAAAGTTGGCACTGAATCTGTTGGCCATTATATTGGCAATAGGCTTGGTATAGGAAGTACCATTGTGCAGTAGTTCAGAGCAAATCTAGGTATTGCCGTGTAGATTCTTTACATAACTATAGAAGGCCTTGTGGGTGTCTTTACTATCTGCTGCAATTCTGTTTTCATAGCTAGCTTTAGAGGATTTGATGAGGGATCTCAACTTTTTGCTGAGGCTGATAAGGAAGGTTTTCCAGTCTTGGGACTTCACCTTATTCCGCATCAGTTTCCTCCTCCTGTTTTAGAGTTTGTTTATGGCAGAGGACCACCAGATTGGCTTTCTTTTTTTGGGGGAGAGCATCTTGGTTCTTTTGGGTATGATGAGATCCATGCATTTGTGTACATGTTCGTACAGTGCATTGATGTATGATTCGGTGGTCATGCGACTGATCTCCATTTGTATGGGTGCGGTGAAGTTAGGCACCGCTGTTTTTAGGAGCCCAAAGTTAGCTTTGGGGAAGTTTTTCATGGTGGTTACCTTGTGGCGGTGTGTGGGTGGGAGGGATGTGGATTTCCAAGGTGATTAGTTTGTGGTCGGATCTAACCATGGAGGAGTTAACTATTGGTGTAGAGCAATGATTGCCCATGTTAGTAATGACCAGGTCAAGGATGTTGCTACTTCTAGTGGGAGTAAGAACGAGCTGGTCCAGGGCATTGGAATTAATGAATTCCAGGAAATGTTCGGCAAGTGTATTGGTACGAGTAGTTTTCCCAGTTAATGGAGGGGTAGTTGAAGTCGCCCAGTATGAGAAAGTTAGGTTGGACCTTAATATTCTCCAGGATGCTTAGGAACATGGAGTGTGAGTCTTGGGACATGGTTGGGGACCTATAGCAGGCTACGACCTGAATCGCTGTCTTACCCAATGTTAGCTGCACCTAAAGTGTCTCAGATGCATTATGTTGGGCTACGAGGTGTGTGCATGAATAAGGAAACGCCACTGCCTTTGGAGCTTCGGTCCAAGTTCTGGGCCGAAAGGTGTGTAATGAGTTGTAGCCTGGTAGTACAGGGGTGCTTTCTGCTGCATTGAACCAGGTGTCTGTTACGACATAAATGATGATGTGCTCCATTTTAAGGAGTGCTTCGAGATGAGTGCGTTTTGAGATTTAGACTTCTAGCTTTGAGCAGCATGACCCTCGGACTGCATTTGTTTGTAGCTGTTACAGTGGTAATTTGGTCTTTGGAACACCGCCTAAAAAAGGCACTATAGGGGTGGCAAAAATGTTGGTCAGTATCTGGAAGCCCAGACAGTTGTTGTTGGTAAAATGAATAAAGGGTTAAAAATGGCAAGATGTAAAATAACAGGAGACATTCAAATTTCAGTAATTTTTACTTAAGCAGATTATATAGTTTTAGTTATGAAGAATAAGGAATGGATGGAAGAAGGAATTGGACTAAAATACTACTAAAAATGCTTGGTTTATGTATAAATAAAAATAAGTAGTGGCATTAGGACAGTAGATAGTATAGACGGGATTCAATTCAATTATAGATATGTTAGAAGTAAAATTTGGAATAATGTGTAGGGAAAAGCAATGGGAGAAAATGCTACAAAAAATTGGGAGAAGTTTGTATAAACTATTTAATAAATTCTGTTCTTTTAGGTAAAATTGCATATTTAGCAGGTGTTTATATGATGACTTTTTTTTTTTCAAGCTTGGATAGTATTATCTATTTTATTTAAATTTATGTGGGGATCTAGGTCGAATCCGGTTAGAAGAGGGATTATGTATGTTGAAGAAGAGGGATGACTGAAATTGATTTTCTTACCGCTTCATTGAATCTTTATAAATTTTTTGCAGGATTCGAAGAAAAACATAAGAACTTAACAAATCTTTTATAACGAAAGACGTAAAATTTTTGGGAGAGAATAAGTTGTAAATAAAGACATGATGAGTATTGGAATAACATTTTTTTATGGAAATTGAATATAAAAAATGCAGTAAAAACCCCAGAAAAGAATGGTATGTTAATATGAGTGTTATTGTATATAACCCTAGAAACATTTAGGAAATGAAGAACCAAGTGCAATTTGATAATCTTGCATGGTGTAGAAAAATTTATGAATGTGATGATTTTATGTGGAGATTGACAGTAAAAAGATCACCAGTCGCAGCCAACATACCTTATAAAAATACAAGAGTGGATGTGTAATTATTGTGGTGAGGTTGACACAATGGAGCATGTCTTTTTGAACTGTAGAAGAGTAAAGAAAGGAACTATCGAAAAAGAATGTGAATATAAGATATTGAAAGGCTTCAAAAGTGTTGATATAAATATTAATATATGACTGAATATGGATACAGTGGCAATAAAAAAAAAAAAAAAAAAAGAGGTAAAAGAGATTGTCCACGCAACACAAAATAGTTTTTTATTAATATGGAATTTGAGACTGAATGGAATCAAATTTATTGGTAAGTGGGTATTGTCTGAAAATTTGGAAAATATAAATTTTTGGCTGTGGGGAAAAAGAGTGGAGGAAATTGAGATATATGGGATTGTGTTGTATGGTAGATGAAAAATGTAAATGATAAATAACGTATAATATGTAGAAGTTGAGTTAATCAGTAAAGAACCCCTACTCGTGATTAGTACTCGTGGTATTGTCATATTGGAAGGACGGTGCTTTGGATGGAAAATCCACTGAAAGAAGCATAGGCGAATGGCAGCTCAAAAAAAAAAACAAAGTAGCAGATTCAGAAGAAACTTTTCAATAAAACTTTTTTTGAAGGAACTGAGAAAATGGTTAGAGAGGAATGTATAGTAACAACCCTCCAATCTGGAGGGTTGCAAGATGATTTACTTCAGGATTTGATTAACCAGAGTGAGCCAGGGAACAAAATATTGTAGGGGGTCATTATGGAGAAAATAAACGAGGATGTAAAAGTGATGTTGATAGGAGGCAGTGTAAATGTAAAGAAAGCATATGCAGAGACAATGGCAACCACTGAAGACAGAATAAAAGAAAAGAAAAAGAGGACAGTGAAAAAACAAAATATACAAAGTAGTAGAAGTCAGGATTTGAAGAAATATAAGTTATGGTTTGATGTAATTTTACCCTTTGATGTGAAAACACAAGAGGCAGGATCATTTATTTTGATAAAGGGATGTCTTTTCTGAATTTTTTGAGACTCTACAAGCTATGTAGAAGTTTCCGTTTGAAAATAAAGACAAAATGATAATCCTTGGAATGAATATGTGGTAAAAGTAGTTTTTTGGAGACTATAAAATGAAAATGCATAATTTTGAACCAAGGTGGAAAGAGACTTTAAAAGAACATGTTTATGTAAAGTTTATGATAATAGGGGTTTACTGGTGCATGGGATTGCATTGTCATTCTAAAAAATGGAAAAGGAAAAAATTGTACATATTGTAAATGTTCATGGTAACAGGGATGTTTTAAAATATTGGGAACAACCAAAAACCTGTTTTCATTCTGTAGAAAAGAAGGGCATTTAATTATTAATTGTGATAAAAAGAAATGCTGTGTGTGTGTTTGTCTGTACAGATGCAGCTCTCTCTCTCTCTCTATATATATATATATATATATATATAGATATAGATATAGATATATATATATATATATATATATATATATATATATATATATATATATATATATATATATATATATATAGATATAGATATAAATATATATATATATATATATATATACATATATATATATATATATATAGATGTGTGTATCGTAAAACAGGACATGAAGCAAAGAAATGTGAACTTCAGTGTTATAAATGTAAACAAAAACGGATATTTATGGATGGATTATAAAGAAAAGATGAGTTAAGTATTGTGAATCAGAGCAACGATAAAGAAAACAAGAATAAAGAGATAGAAATAGATGAAAGTTTGGAAGAAAAAGGGAGATACTGAAAAATAATAATGGAAAAGAATTAGTAATAGAATCAGACGTTGGTGACAAAGAAGATACAAGTGGGAAAATGGTAAGAGGGGAAAAAATTCTGTTGGCAAAAGAGTAAAAGAACATTTTAAAGCCAGTAGTATACAGGAAAAGAAAAAAGGAAATGGATAATGAATAACCTCTTATTCTTTCACTCGTTTGTTTATTTTTTATCTCTTAAATTAAGAAATAGGGAAAGAAATAACTTCAAGGAAAACTCTACCCTCTCATACAGTTTAATTTAATTGTTAGGTTTCTTTTCTCCCTACAGTATGGTTCCAGCATTGTATAGGTTCCAGAAACCTGCCTGTACTTTTTAAAACTTTTATTTCCTTGCATTGCATTGGAGTCGGTGAAAGGGAAAGCCCACCTACTTAACTCAACTTCCTCTTACATACTTTGTAGAGAAATTCGTCTCCACCTGCCTGACATATCCTAGGCACAGTTAAATCTGTAGTTTACCCTGTCCGGTACTGCTGTCAATCTTAGATGGGTAATTAATCCTGATAATGTCAGGAACACAGCAGCTGATATAAAAAAGAAAGCTATGGAACTGTTTTCCACTGTTTTAATTGTAGAGGGGAGGAGAACTTAACACTCCCCTTTCATAGCAAAACAAAGCAATTAGTTCAGTCGAGTTTTAAGACAATTGTCACCTCTTCTGACACATTTACATAAGCAGCAACACAGTATTGAGATGCTAAACTTTAAATGTTATTTATAATAGTTATATGTTAAGATAACTTATACATAGTAGGAGAGATTTCTGACTATCAGTGCATTTACCATTTTCAAGACCCCCCACCACAGGCAAGAACTACAGAAAAGAGGTGGGAACCCTATCAAAAAGTCTTTTATGCTTTTTTGTGATATCCTTCCAGAGGGAAATGCATATCTGGTACACGCAGATCCATTGTAAGAGAGTCCCACTGACTGAGTCAGTCCTTACATTGTTAGAGTGCAACCTAATATACAGCTGAATTTAATTTTGACTTAACATTTACTATGTGCCCTTGAATTAAAAACACTAAGAAAAGGAAATCAGAAATACTTAACTATTTTTAAATGCATGTGCACACACACACGCTTTTGTACACATGTACTTTCTACACATGTACAAAAACACACACATTTTATATATATATATATATATATATATATATATATATATATAATGTGTGTGTGCATACAATGAAGTGTGTGTGTGTGTGTGTGTGTGTGTGTGTGTGTGTGTGTGTGTGTGTGTGTGTGTGTGTGTGCATACAATGAATTGTTTATAATAAACAACATAGTATAGCTATGCATTATTAATGTGTACATTCTAGTAAATGATGGTCAATGATTTACTTGGTCACTGTCACACATTGGCTATGTGTTGTAAATGCAGTCTTGGTGAATGCTTTGTCAGTATTTTTTTTTCTTTGTATTACTAAGTGCATTTAATAATTGTTATTATCTTTGTCAGTGTAGCCTAAGTTGTGGCTGAAAAGGGTCCTGGGGCCAGTTCACTTTCCTGGTTACCAAAGTATAAATGAATATGAAATAGAAAAAAAGAGGGTGAACATGACAGAAATAATTGAGGAACTAGTAAAGCACATTTTAAGTCTACATCATTCATGAGACAGAAAAATCCTCCCACTGAAGGTACTCACTGGGAAGTAGCAGGCAGACTAATTTTAGAGTCCTACTACTTGTCACTTGTAAATGTACAGCAAGGATCATTTACTGCAGTGAGAGTTTTCACACCTCAGCATGAGAGTGTGGGGAAGGGTTTGTCAAATCTTTTAGGACTACAAAAGACTCCTCTTACAAAAACCTGTTAGCTACTTCCAGTAAAAGAAAGTAGATAAATAACAGCTATTTATAGCATCGAACAAGCTTGTCAGACACATAAATGAGACTCAGTCAGGTAAACGTAGAAGCGGCTCTGTTACAGAAGGTGTGTTTAGGTGACAGTGGTTCACTGTCCTTTCATTCAGTCTTAATGGCATGAGAAAACAGCACCACTTCTTTGTCTAGCACGAGTCATATAAAGAAGACTTGAAATGTATTCTGGGAAGAAGGAATAAAAGCAAGAAAACAAGATCACATTATGAAGGCAGGCCCCATCATCCATCATTTTGAGAGAAACATATTAAAATTGTAAAAGAAGCACTTGGAGTGATTTTGAGGCATTAATGTAGCTCAGAAAAAGATACAACGAAGAAAAACTGTTTTGAGTTCTAAGGTGGAGTTTTCCTTTAAGGAGCCTTTCATTGAATGTCAATAGTATGAAAAGAATAACAGGTAGGAAAGCAGATTTATAATGGTGTAACAGATGTGATGTTGATATTATTTTAGAGCATATAAGGTGTCTGACATATTGTGACTATAATCTTTCTTCATAAATATGGGATGGGGAGGTAATGTGGAACATAGGGAACAAACAGTGCTCAGAAATATCAGTATTATGTAGAAGAGTAGTGAAGATTTTGGATGTTATATTAGTTAAATGGGAAGATTAGCAATTATTGATGTAAGTGAGAAGAAAGGGTTTATAGAATTATTGATATATATGGTTATGTGACATGTTTTCACTGTGTGATTCCTTAAAACGCTTTGTAAGAGGATAGTAGGATATATGCAAATGACCCCTTAAGGACATCTGGTGTTTCAGCTCTATGGCTGTTCTGAATGCCTGTGACATTTTCTTTAAGTCTGTGTAATGGACAAATTCAAGCCACTAAATCCAAACCCCATTAGCTGTGGACATGCATATTTCGGTCTTATTATGACTTCAGCGCAGCCTAAGTGGACTGTGTTAAAAAGGATGTAGTGAGAGAAATAATCAATATTGTTAAAAGGAAAGAAGACACAAAAAATGTGGTAGGTGATTTGATTCGATATAGCATGATATACTGTGGGAAATAATGGATATGTACAATGTTGACAATAAAATCAAGTATGTATAACAGCATACAACGATAATAAAGAAAGAGTATGAGTAGTTGGTTAAGTAAAGAAATGGAAATGAGCAATGGCATAATGCAAGGGTGCACTGAGTAGTATTCTGTGTGCTTTAGTTATGAATGCAGTAGCCAGAGAGGTTCATCAAACAATGAGGAATGCAGAGTTTATAATTCATATGGCTGATGAAATTCCACGCAAATATTATTGTAACAACCAAAAATAGAGAATGGGTGAGAGAAGGTATATATTTAGTTGCTTGCTTAAAAGGAGATATGACTGTTAATAGGGAGAAAAGTAAAGGAATGAGTGACATAATAACAATAGCAGTTATACAAGTTTCCATGAAAGAAATACCTGTTTTAGTGAAAAATGTTGATAAAGAAGGCAATAGAAAGGGATGGGATATATAATATTAAAGGAAATAAAGGCTATTTGTGTTTTATGCAAAATGTATAGATTAGTTTATAAGAAAAAGTTAATTTCATTCTGTATTCCTAGGTAAGATAGCATATTTGTCAACTGTTGTAATGATTCCTAGAATGTGTGAAAAAAACTTAAAGTTTTTCTCCTTCATATGGGGATCTAAGAATCCTGTTGAAATGGGGATCTAGATTAAATCCTGTTGAAATGGGTGCATTATACATGAATAATGGATGAGGATTGGGCATGCTAAATCCAGTAGCATATGCTGCATCTTTAAATTTGTGTAAGGTACTGAAATGGTTAAATGAAAAATAAAATAGTGACAAATGTATTTAAATACAAATATAATGAATTCTGGGAAGACTATAAGAAGTAGTAAAAGATTAAAAGAGTAGAGAATTACCAAGAAAAAGATAAAAATGTGGGAAATAAAGAAAGAAACACATGGTATAATAATATTATGAGGAACCTTTTTTTTGTACTAGCCCATGGGGAAATATTCCAGAAGTAAACATTGAAGCAGTTAAAGAAAGAACTTGTGCAGTCATAATGTTGAATATCAAGATTTTTGTGGAGATTGGGAATAAAAAAATTACCTGTAAAAGCAAATATTATTCTTACAAAAAAATGAAAGATGTTTGTATTGTGATGAAGAAGAAACAACAGAACATATATTTTTGAAATGTGAGAGAATTAATGGGACAAATTATGTACAGATTTTTTTTTTTGAAAATTTCAAGAATAATGAAGACATAAATATGGTTATGTTTGAACATGGATACTGTGAGAATATAAACAGAAAATCAAAATTGGATTCGGACAAAAATTTGTTTTATGTAGTATGGGTGTTATGGAATGAAAGAATTGATGAAATTATGTTTAATGGGAACTGGATATTGCCATTAATATTAATATTAAAGATTAGATTATGGTTATGGAAAAAAGTGAGGGTCAAAATGTATGTGTGTCTGTGTGTGTGTGTATGTATATGTGTATATATATATATATATATATATATATATATATATATATATATATATATAGGTTCACTTTATAATATAAACCTGAAATATCGAATTTCAGAATCTCGAGCTCATAAAGCCGAAACCTTAAAATCCAGAAACCCCAGAAACGTGAATTTCAAAATCGGACTCCTACACGCCATGCACAAACCTACACTACATGCAAGATGGGGGGGCAAGCCTCCCTACACCCCCCCATGTAGGAGCTGTGCCCCCCCACACCCCCTACGTAAATATACTAACTCCAAGGTCGCACTACACAGACACACGAAAACACCGCCATAAAAGCTACATCTCCCTCGCACACACACACACACACATATCACAGTAACAAAACACACTCTAAAGCCCCTAACCAAACCCTTTAAATATAAATACTTACCTGAATCTCCAGCTATCCATTCACACACTGCAATACCAGAAGCGCTATTTCAACATCTCAGGACTCCGGGATTTTGAAATTTGCGGTTCTGGGGTTTCGGAGTTTTAAGCTTTCGGCTTTATATTCTCGGGATTCAGAAATTCGATATTTCAGAATTTCGGGATTATAAAGTGTTCCTCTCTCTCTGTCTATATATATATATATATATATATATATATGTATATATATATATATATATATATATATATATATATATATATATATATATGTATATATATATATATATATATATATATATATATATATATATATATATATATATATATGAATATATATATATGTGTGTATATATATATATATATATATATATATATATATATATATATATATATGTGTGTGTATATAATTATGAATAATAATATGATGTGTAAAAATGAAAATTACTTTGGGTGTATTTATTTGTAAGTATGCGTATGTTGCGCCACTGACACCGTTTGTCTGTTTGTCTTGGACAAATATGAAAGCCCAACTACAGTTTCTTTTGGGCCTAAATCTAGGTGCAAAATCCAGGTATGGAGGGACTATATTTTTTTTGCAATGAAACCAAATTTTATTTAATACCCAGATTTGTTGAAGTTGCAGGAGAGTCTTGATCAGGCAGTTTATTATTAAGACTTGTAGCACTGAGAAGAGCAGCTGTGATATAATAAGAATGAGGGACTTGAGTTACAGTTTTTATTGTCTGCTATTTTGGGATGTCAGTTTGCTGCACCTAAAAAAGTTGTTATGGAGCAGCAAAACTTAACCAGTATGAGGAAGCTGTGGAAAAAGTGGTGCAGGCCTTCATTTTTTAAGCAAGTTGGACTGTTTACCATTCCATCCCATGCTAACACATAGTGGAGCAACTGCAGTGACTCCAGCTGTTGAATCATTTGTTGAAGTCAGTTATCTTTATCTTTTCTTATATTAGCATCATTCTGGGTGAAGGAAGAGTTTCTTTTAGGAATAGGGTTTTGCCAGCATTCAACACATGCATAGTGAGGTCTAGCATGTCTATGTGCATGCCCTTCAGGGATTAAGCACGTTAGTCATGCACACCCACATGGACTACTGCTCTGAGGTAATAGTTATCTGTCCAGTTAAAGGGACTGAAGAACCTTTGTCACTGATCATGGCACTGGAGAGACCACTAATTGTAAGCTGTCCTTGTCCAGCCTCCTGACTGTGGAATCAATATGCATGCCTCCTGATTGTGGAATCAATATGCATGACAAACAAAACAGTTATCAGCTAGTAGAATATTCCTATTTGATGGGCACGGTGGTACTATTTTCATGTATTTCTTTAGAGTCCTAGTTCTTTTAAGACTAGGAGACTTTGGGAGCGAATTTTAGACCGCAAGTGTTAATTTTACTATGTTTGTGCTGAGGTGTGGGCAGAGTTATGTGATGCTCGTAGATGAGTGAGAGGGAAGACGCCACATTGAAAAGATATTTAAACCTTTCCAAAACTGAATAATTTGTCAAGTAGAAGGTCATTGTCTGCAAGTTATTGCAGTTCCTACACTGAGTACTAAGTGCTATAATTCTGGTAACACAAGGAATACAAGCAGCTTTATTTTATATTTCATCCAGATGCTTCTGTGTGTCATTGGTCTGAGTGTACCAAATTTATAGTTTAGCAGCTTAACTATATGCAAAAAATAGCGATTAGTTATAACAAGGAAGTAGTAAAGACCTACATGGACAGGAAGTAGGTATGGAAAGCTAATTAAAATCACTGAAAACACCCTACTGCTTATTGGTCAGCTATAGAAAGCTAGTAGCAATAAGGTAAAGCATAGCTAAAAGCCCTTTTGGCACATCGGTCAGTTTTGGGCAGCTAATATCAATAAGATAAGTCATGGTTGAATGCACTCTGCTGCTTGCTGGTCAGCTGTGGGGAGCAAGTCTCAGTAAGATAAAGCATTACTGAACATACCCTGCTGCTTGTTGGGCAGTAAAACTCAACAGAGCACACCAGCCACAAATAACAACACTTAGTGCTTTTAAAGTATTCAACAGCTTAGAAATAATCTTGTTCCCTCTCTTATCATCTAGAGAAAACCAGCGATCAGTTCTACAACAGTGTTACGTAAAAAACAGCAGATTCAGTGCAAGGCTATTTATTACTGTATACTTAGGATGTATACTTAGGATAAGTGCTATCTGTTTTGGGCTTGGTAATGAGGTCAAATCCAGTTAGATCAGGTTTCAATCAGGGGTGTATTGCTTGGCAAGTAGCAGCACCTACCATTTCATCCAGCATGTAGCAGCACATATCAAACAAACAAACTTTTTAAGCCACTAATAAGAAGGCTATTTACAAATACCTACTGGACAAGAACTTGCTGCTGGCTGTGTGTGACATGTCTGATCTCCACATAACTCCACACAGCCTGTGGGACATATCAGCTCCATTACATTATATTAATTCCTGGGTCTTTCCAGCACCACATGGGTAACACAGTAGAAGTTCCACACTGCTGCCTCCCAAGTCTTAGAAGTTTGTTTTATGCGCCTTTAGGCTTGGAACTGCTGAATGTCTGCAGTTGCACCCATATAATAGTAAAGATCCTCTTTCTGGCTAAGATAGGAATACATGCGAACCAAAAGGGATGGTATTCACTGAAATGCAAACTTGAGTTTGCAACAGATGGTAAAGTAATGTAGCTTTTAGCACTGTATACAGCTGGTGTACATGATTCCCACAAAAGGACAACCGTTTGCAACAGATGGTACAGTAATCTAGCTTTTGGCAGTGCACCCAGCTGGTGGACATGATTCCCACAAAAGGACAACTTGTGAACTGAGATGTGTTTAGTAGTGGACAGATCTGAAGGGTATCTAGTGGGTAAGTTTACATATAAAAGTCATGTAGCAGGTAAAGTGTAACCATTTAATTCTGGCATACATTGCAAGTAAACATGTTGAATTATATCTTCTAGACTGGGTACACCTGCAGGCCCTGACCAGTAAACTTATTCTGCTGTCGTTGTTTGCCTCTAGAAGAGTCATATAGTAAGAAAACAGGGTTAGGTTAATAAGGAATACGTTTGGGTTTTTGAAGTCTTGATTTAGAGTTTTGAATAGATATGGGAATGCTCTCCCTTGCATACTTGAAAAAACAGTATAGCTTACCAACTGATGCACAGTATGTTAATGTTGAGCATGGTTAACTCCCACTGTAGGATGTTGGAGATTTACCACTGCTGCCCCAGGCACCTGAAAAAGAATGTCATTGTGGTGCTGTTGAGGGTGGCAACAAAGGAATAGTTGCAGAGGTACCACATCAGCATTTGGGAGGACAGAGTGAGCTATATCTTTGGGTGCTGCTGACACACAAAGTTCTGTAAGAAGTTGCCCTACCACTGTCATGCCAGACATGCACACAGATAAGTGATGTTCACACAGTAACTGTTGCTATGATATTGTCTACACAGGACATGCTGATGTGTGCACTTACTGGAATACCTGTGGCAAGAAATATTACCATTATGTTTACTCCATGTGTGAGTATAGCTGTTAAGAGTGTACACAGACTAGGCAAACACATTGTAGGAACGGTGGACATGTACTACGGAATGTAGGTATTTTATCTGTACGTTGCAGTGTGGTCTATCATGCAGTGTACTTGGGGATATTCTACGCACTTATTTAACACTAGCGTGTCCCTGAATGGTTAAAGGATGAGTAATCCAACTTCTAGAGGCCTTTTGGAACATGGATTATATGTCTGGTTCACACTCAGTTCTCAGTATTACCTTCTGGTGTATTCTCTGCTCCAAGGGTCTTTGCAAAGTGTCTAGCTCCAGTGGAAGCCTACTGCAGACTGCAGGATATTCACATTTCCTTATTTAGGTGACTCGCTTATCTTTGTGGAGTCTTTTTCAAAGTGTCAGATCTCCCTGTTTTGTCTCCTACTCAGGCTGGTGTTCCAGGAGAATATATGAAAATTATGTTTAACCCCTTCTCACTGGATTGTTTTTTTTTTCTGGGGTTTATCCTAGATTTCTCAGTTCAAAGAGTTTTTCTTCCATAGAAAAAAAAATAGATTTTGTATTTGGATCTATTCCTGAGTTTTTCGTTCAAACTACTGTCCTAACTTGATTTTCTCAGGATTCTAGGTCTTGTGGCATCTGTGATGCTGTTGGTTACACTGGCAAGACTCCATGTGAGAAAAATTGGTAACTAAAGTCTGTGTTGTGCTGACACTGACATTCTGTGAGATTACAGTTTTGGGGGTTGTGAAAAGGGAGAGTCAATTGTATCGGAATCCAGTTTTCCTATTTTCCTTTCCAGTACATCTGTAAAGACAAACACCTTAGACTTTGCATGAGGAGCAGTACCTGTGTTGATAGTGTAGGATATTTGGAACAGAAAAGAGAAGGCAAAACACAGAAATGTAAAAGAGATGTTGGCATTTAAACGCTCAGCTCACTCACTCATCTGTGGCCCCCAGGATTGTTACAAGTGTTTCAGACAAAGCCACAATAATGTGATAAATAAAATGGGAGGATGCTGCTCCTTGTGCTACCTAGTCATGGTAGCCAGGGATATAGCTTTTCAGCACAGTTTCACTATGCAGGCATTTTTTATGCAGAAAAGCAACATTTTTGTGGCAGACAAGCAGATCAAGACCAGGACAGATCCTCACAAATGAATATTGAATCAGGGAGTCTTCCAGGAATTGATCCAGCTGTAGGGATCACCTTAGATGCATCTTTTTCTTTCCACTCAACAGTCAGTTGAGAAAATTCTACTCCAGCACTCCATACAAGAAGGCTGGGAAAACAGGTTCTTTCTTTTCCTTGGACAGGGATGTTCCAGAATGCTTTTCCTCCCTTTCCACTAATCTCCAGGGTCATTCTGAAGATTCAGAAAGACTCTCCAATGACCATTGTGGTGACTTCAGGCAACAGTAGTTCTCCTTGGTCAAGAGCAATTACAACAAGCTCGCTCACAGATTGAGAGTGTTTGATGCATCCCGATCTTAGACAAACACAATTAACTGCCTGAATGATAGAATCTTGATACCTTTTGGACAACTGTTCATGTTAGTAAATGGAAAAGATTTTCTGGCTGGTGCCATGACGAGAGCCAAGACCCTTTCAGGGCTAGTGTTTCTCTGGCTGCACATTGTGTGAGTTACTATCCTCTGACCTGTTTTACTCCTCCATCAAGGTTCTTTTGTCAGCCATTTTAGCATGTCTACCCATGGATCTTCCTCTTTCATTGCCATTTCACCTGAAAATGCTTTAGGAAGTATGCTGCACACCAAAGCCTCCTAGAAAATAGGTGGCTTCTGCGTGGGATCTTAATTTTGTCTTGGAAAAAATAATTCTTGCTCCATTTGAACAAGCTCATCTGTCTGACTTGAGGTTCTTGACTGTGTTACTGATTGCTCTGACCTCTGCAAGAAGAGTATCTGAGTTTGAACCTCTTGTGATGGGTCAGCCTTATCTCAGTTTCCAGAAAGACAGGATTTCCATAAGAGCTAATCCTTCATTTCTGACTAAAGTGGAACCCAAATTTACATTGAGCCAAGCTCTCTCTCTCCCTGTCTTCTTTCTAGAAGCTAAAAATGAGGGGGAAAGGATACTCCTTGCTTTGGATGTCCACAGACTGCTCAGGTGCTCTCTTGCCAGAATCATATATTTTAGGAACTCTGAATAGTTGTTCATTTCTTGTGAAAGTAAGAAAAAAGGCCAACCTGTGTCAATGCAGACTTTCAAATGGTCCTTTGCTATTACCTTTTGCTATTTCCACCACAATAAAGCAATTCCAGGTAGGGTGAAAGCTCGTTCTACCATGGACTTTGCTTCATCAGTAGCTTTTTGGAAAGGGTTGAATTTTAGAAATGGATGTAGAAGCAGGAACTTGGTCTTCAGTACATACCTATGCAAAGCATTATAAAATAGATTCCTTCTCCAGGTGCAGGGCAGCCTTTGCTAGAACCATTCTCCAGGGGCTTCTGGACCATCATCATTCCTCCTCCCAATCAATCTAAGCTAAGGTAATCTACACATATAACTAAGACTATGACAACTGTGACCAGTATGATGAACCTAGCACAGCTGTGAAAGTAAGCTTATCATGACTGTAGAAGTTTGAATATTCACTGCTGCAGTAGCCTCTCCTTCTCTATACCCCACTTATTTTTGTTTGTTTTTGACGGGAAGAGAACTTCTAACGTTACTTTCCTAGGTTTGACCTTTACAGTGCTCTAGACCCTCTCACTCAGTTGACTCTGAAGGACTTAATGTGCAAACCACTTTTTTCTTCAGCTCAGCTTGAGCTGACTAACTCATTGGGTACATGGAAGGTGCCCTTGAAGCTGTGGAAGCTGGTCTTTTATTATATCCTTAGCAGGATATAAACTGTAGGCTACTGTAGCAGTTATTTAAGCATATACTGTTAATGGTAAGTTTACTTAATTGTACTTTCCTAATTGCCTTTTTTCTTCCA
Organism: Protopterus annectens; assembly: GCF_019279795.1. NCBI lineage: Eukaryota > Metazoa > Chordata > Ceratodontiformes > Protopteridae > Protopterus > Protopterus annectens. Next base: position 1,448,843,640 of record NC_056737.1, read on the forward strand.
ACATAATTGACATGGTAGTCAAACTTTAGTCTGTTATATATGATTATGCTTATAATTTTAGTTTTGTTGATCATTTCAACTGAGATGTTTAGCGATGCTACATTAATATTATTGATATCTTTAGTTTTAGGGGAAAATTAATAGTTTGGTGTTTTCACATTTGGCATTCTAGTTAGTTTAGTAAACTACTGCTCTAGTTTGTGGGAAATTCTTTTGGATTTGGAGTTGTTTCAGTTGGACATGTTGGTCATCAGTGTATTGAATTATTTATCAACTACTTTATGCATATTATTGATGAATATATTGAATAAGAGTGGGCCTTGAATGAAATTTGTGGTATACCTACTGTTGTAAGTAGAAATATTGAGTTGTGTTTTTTCACTTGACTGACTAAGATTGATCATTGAAGTAGCCCTTGGAAATGTATAATTATTGCTCATGTCAGTTCTGACCAGCTTTTGTATTAGTAGCTCATGGTAGACAGTATAGAAAGCTTTGATTTAAGAAAATTGAAGCAGTGAGATTCCAGGGCCTTGGACAGATTGGGTAAGAAGGTATACACTTCTGCTACTTTAGCCATTAGGGCCTTAAACTGACAGTTTCATATGTTAAAGTATTAGCAGCATATTATGGGACTACTTAAACAGAAAATAATGTTGATTCCTGACTGTGCTTTAAATAAAGAATTACAGGATTTAATGCATTCTGCTGAACAAGTTGGTAAACCTACTTTGCAATGTGGTTTTGACTCTTTAGAAGCATCTTGCAGGGCTGCTGTCACTGGGTCTGTTCTTAGAAGGCATGCTTGGCTTAAGGAGCAAAATTTGCCAGATCATGTTAAAGCTAAATTACTGGATGCTCCCTTAAACCAAGACCTCCTGTTTGGCAACAAAGCAGAAGAAGTCCTTAAAAAGATGGAGGAAAAAGCTAAATCTATGCAAACTGTTAAAGATTTCCTGCAAGTACAGCCTCCCAGATTTGGTAGGCATTGGCCTTGGTCCTTTCCTGTCTCTTCCAGGCCTTCTCAGTCCAAACCCAGGAACAGCAGACCACCTAGGCTACAGTCTCAAGGTACTCACAGGCGTAAGCAGTGGGGGGCTCCCACTTCCAAAGCTGGAAGTAGTAAGACACCCCCTATGGAAAAATGTCACTTAACCTTAAACCTTCCAAGCCCTGCTCAACTGCCTGCTCCTTTAGGGGGAAAGTTCGCCCGGCATGCAAAAAACTGGTAACTCATTACCCAGGACAAATGGGTTTTAAATATAGTTTTTCAAGGATACAGATTCCACTTCCACACCTTACCAACCCCAAACAGTTGGCTAGACCTACCCCCAAATCATTGGGCAGAGGCTCAGCAGCAGGTTCTCTCTCTTCTAAGTATCAGGGCTATTCCACTTGTCCCAGCAGAAGAAAGGGGGCAAGATTTTTACTCAAGACTTTTCCTGATACCCGGAAAAGACAGCTCCTGTAAATTATTTTATATACAAATACTTTTAGTGTTGACAATATATATGATATTTTACAATATTTGTAACATTGTATAGCACAATATTAATACCATTATGTATTGTACTGCTTTAAAAATTTTAATTGATTTATTACTTAATTGAATTTTAATTAGAGCTTGTATATAAGAGGTGGAGTTTGTATATGTGGTGTTTTTCATTTCTGATGAAGTGGTTGACAAAAACGGATGTGGAATAAAACGTTAAAAGATACTGTGTGGTGTGCTCCTGTTTAGCAGTTTGCTTATGAGATCAACTAAAGATATCGTGTGGTGACGCTTCTGTTAATATTTTGTGTACTGAGAAGAGATCTACAATTGTTTTGCTGCCTGTGGTCCTTTGGTGTCTTTTTGGCGTTTATCAGTTTGGTTGACACCTTCCTGTTTCAGTTTCTCTGCAGACTAGCCATGGCTCTGTGGAACACAGCCTTGAGCTACCAATTGCACCTGCAAGTTCAATTCCTGCCAGGCAAGCTAATCACTGGCAGATGACCTAAGCAAAAATCTCATGTACCCACACGAGTGGAAATTGGGACCAAAGATATTCAACCTTTTGAGAAACAAGTGGGGAAATCCAATTGGACAGATTCTGCACAAGGACTTCCCACAGTCAAGCTTGGGAAGTGGATGCCCTGTCCTTCACCTGGGAAAGCCTCTCAGTTTATGCCTTTCCCCCTCTGCCTCTCCTCTCTCAAGTTCTGCTGAAGATCAAACAGGACAAACCTAGGACAATACTGATTGCACCAAACTGGCCATTCCAGCACTGGTACACCCTCTTGCTCAGTATGTCACTGCTGGAACCATGGCACCTGCCTCAGAGCCCTTCCCTGCTGTCCCAGCAGGAGGGCCAGATTCTACACCCACAGCTTCAAACCCTGAACCTTGCAGCCTGGCTAATTCCTTGAGCTCTCCAATAGCATCTCTCAGTAAGCAGGTGCTAGATGCCATTCTGGAGGCAAGGAGGCCTAGTACTAGAAAATCCTATGCTGAAAAGTGGAAAAGATACTTTTCCTGGAGCCAAACTCAGGGGATGGGCACAACGGTGCCCAGCTTACTGCATATTCTTTAATACTTAACAGAGATGCCCCACAAGGGCCTTTCCTTCTCTAAGACCACCCAGGAGAGCCCCTACTCCAGCCTGGGACCTTAACTTTGTATTGGAAAAGCTCACTCTACCTCCTTTTGAGCCAGCTCCAACTGCAGAGTTGAAATTCCTTTCTTTGAAAACAGGCTTCCTTCTAGCCATCACTTCAGCAAGAAGAGTGTCTGAATTACAGGCCCTCATGGCAGTGGAGCCCTTCATCATCTTCCATGCAGACAGGGTGTCCCTCAGGACCAATCCTTCCTTCATGCCCAAGGTGGTGTCTAGTGTGGCCCTTAATCAGTCCATTCATTTGCCTACTTTTTTTCCCTAATCCACAGAACAAAGGAGAACGAATACTGCACTCTTTGGACGTGCACAAACAACTCAGATTTTGTTTGGACAGGACTAAGCCTCTCAGAAAATCTGAACAGCTGCTAGTTGGCTTTGCTGCAGGGCAGAGGGGAAGACTATTTCTAAGTTGATAGCCTATTGCATTCACTTCTGCTATAAGCACCATGGAAAACCTACCCCACAGGGGATAAGATCACATTCCACCAGGGCTGCATGTACCTCTACAGCCTTTCTCAGAGGTGTCCCTACCAGAGACATCCTAGAAGCTGCTACCTGGAGCTGTGTACATACCTTCACCAAGCATTATCACATGCCTATTTTTTCTAAATCCAGAGCTGGTTTTGCCACTGCAGTCTTGCACAGCTGGTCCTAATGCTCTCTAACCAGCCCCTGGTTTCCTTGACTGCCTCCACCCTTTTCCTTAGCTTTGGGAATCAACCCAAATGTAATGATTGCAACAGTGAAACACGAAGAACATAGTGCAGTTGTGTACACATACCATAAATGTAGCTGTTCGAGTGTATTCACTGTTGCAGTCCTGGTTACCCTCTCTCCAGCCCCCTGACTTCTCTTGGCTATACTTTTCTTCTTGTTTAGTGTATTTCAGCTTTCTGGTATATTTGCTTTTTGTTGGAGGTGTAACCTAACATATAATTGCTTCCCATTATAGGTGCACCTGACATCTGGGGCAAGAAAAACTGATGTAATGGCATCTGCTGCATGTTTTATGCCCCTGACGGCCTGACGTCATGGAAGAAGAGACTGCATCCGATGCAGGGATCCAAGACTTTGATATTCAGGCTGGCTGAGGGCTACCTGCAGGTAGATAACCCAAATGTAATGATTGCAACAGTGAATACACTCTTTAACATGTATGGTAAGTGTACACAACTGTACTGTTCTCAACTTCCTGCTCCAAAGAAACCAGACAGGTTCTATAAAGATCCTGCAGCTCAACAGTTTTTGTATAAAATCCCTTCCTCTGATCCTACTGTTATTTCTGTAGCTTCTGATAAGCCATCCAAGTTGTTGTTCTCTTCTAAGCTTTTACCTTCTACTAAGGACATCCGTACCATGAACAGGTATAGTAAAAAAGTATATATCTTTGCTACCTTTAGCTTTTATGGCTTTTAATTACCAGGCCTATATGACTAGGTGTGTTCTGGCTCTTCTATCCAAACGCGGGAGCATTCTGGCTGATGTGCTTGATTTGGAAGGTAAGACTACTGCCATTTCCCTTTTGAGCTCTGCTTCTGGGTTTGCTCATCATCATAACTGTATTTAATAGAATGCTGCTGATGCCTCCTCCTGTAATGAATAGGTATTCTTTATTGTGCCTCCTGGCTCTGCCTGAAGACATCAAGACCAAATTATTAGACTCCTCCTTAGAAGACCAGAATCTTTTTGGAACTGCTGCTGCTGAAGACCCTTCAGGATAATGATAAAGTTGTGCAGGATTTGAAACAAATCTTTGTGTCTTCAGTTACTGATTTATAGAGAAATTATTTGCCTAAGCCTTCCTTTGTAGGCAGCCTGAACAGCCTTTTAGGGGCAAGAAGGCTTTTTTTCTGGAGAAGCCTTCTCAGGTTTCTAAGGGTCAAAGACTCCGTTCCCTGACAAATCTGCATCTATTTGAATTCAGCCACTCCTGCCCTTTGGCCAGATTCCTTTGTCTGTCAGGCCAACTGTTTCTTTTCCTGTTTGGCAACAGATTATCATGTATGCTTGGGTACTTTCCATTTTCCAAAATGGTTATTTAATTATCCTTGAAGTTTCTTCCTTCATTCTTAGGCCTTCCACAATCCTGTTGCCAGTTCCCATGTTTTCCTTTAGTTCAACAGGGTCTGATGGTACAGTGAGTCATCAGCCTGTTCCCTTATCGCAGCAGGGGACAGGTTTTTATTCCAGGATGGAGGCCCATTCTAGACCTGTCTTTTCTCAACACCTTTCTCATGGCTCCCTCTTTCAGGATGTTGTCTCTTTTTTACACACTTTTCCCTCTGTTGCTTCCTCAAGCTTTTCTGGTATCTCTGGATTTGAAGGACACTTATCTCCACATTCCTATTTACCCTTTCTTCAGTAAGATTTCGTTTCGTTCTCTCAGTATCGGTTCTCTGTTTTGCCTTTTGTTTTTTTCTACAGCTGTGAGGGTCTTTACCAAATGTCTGGCCCTAGCGTAGTCTTCTGCAGAATTCAGGGAGTTCAAGTATTCCCTTACTTGGGTGACCTTTTTATTCAAGACCCCTCTCAGCAGCTGCAGCTTCTGGATCTACACAGTGTGGGGTTCAGTCATTCTCAAAAGGTCTGTGACTCTGTCTCAGGACCAAGTGCTCCTGGGTTGCAGGATTCAGACCATTCCAGTGTTGGCTTAGTTCCCACCTCCCAAGGTCTTCTCTTTGAATGCTTATTTCCATCTCCTTCTACCTCTTCCACTCCTTCCTGCAAAGGAATTTCTTCAAGCTCTGTGGTACATGCCATACACAATTCCTGTAGTTCCCTTTGCCAAACGTCACAAATGAAAACCCTGCTAAGGAATTTCTTCAAGCTCTGAGGTACATGCCATCCACAATTTCTGTGGTTCCCTTTACCAAACTTCACAAATGAAAAATTTCAGTGGTATCTGAAGACTGTTTGGCTCCAGCATGGTTATCCTTTGGTGTATCTGGTTCCTCTTTTGCCTTGTGTCATGCTTGAGCTCCGCTGTTGGATTCACCAGATTTCCCTGAATCCAGGAATGCCTTTTCATGTTCATCTGCTTATTCAGAGCTATACACTGATGCTTCTGATCAAGGTTGGGAAGCCACCTCAAACAACCTCAAAAGTCTAGGGTCTTTGGTTGCATCAACAACTGGCAGACGATATCCACATCAAGGAGATGAAGGCTCTACTTTCAGTTCTTCAGGCCTTTCACTCCCTTTTGGTTCCAGGTCCTCTAAAGGTTTTTACAGACAATACCACAGTCATGTGGTACATCAGCAAACAAGGGGCACAAAATATTACCTTCTTGCAGGCTGTCTCTTCAACCTTGGGATTTTACAGTCCATAATCACTTGGTTCTTCAGGTGGTTTGCATTCCTTAAGAGCACAGTCTCATTGCAGACTCTTTGACCAGGTCCCGGACAGATTCTCATGAATGGAAACTTCACAGGGAGGTGTTTCTGGGCATTGTGCATTGGTGGCATACTCCTGAAGTTTATCTTTTTATCCCTTCTCTGAACTTCTATTTGCAGGGTGTCTCTTCCTCAGTTCAGTTCATGTGCCAAGTTTTCTGGTTTGGAAAGTGGACTCCATGACTTTTTCTTGGAAGGGGGTGTTTCTGTATACCTGTCCCCTTCTTCCTCTACTGCCAAAGGTCCTGCATAAGATCATATGGAACAAGTCCAAAATCTTGCTGGTGTCTACTGTTTGGCTCACACAGCACTGGTTCCCCTTCTAAGGGTCAGTCATCAGAAGATACCTCACAGAATGGATCTTCTAACACAAGCCAAGGGGTCTCTCATTCACCCTTACTTGCTCAACCTTCACTAGACACTTTGGGTGATAGGGTTTTGATTTCTTTTAGATGGAGATTTTCTGAAGACATGCTGTAGGTTTTGTAGAAGGACAGAAACCCCACTACTAGAAAATGCTATTTGGTGTCTGAAGCATGACCTGGACCCTTTTTTGTGGGTATTTGTATGGTCCTTTGTTTGAGTTGCTCAATTTTGGCTTGGCACATTCATCTGTTAAAGTTCATTTTTCAGCCATTTCTGCTTGACTGCCTTTGAATCCACCACTGGCTTTTACTTTTTGAAGTCAAATAATTTCTGAAAGGTGTCCTTAATATTCTGCCTCCAGGAACACCTATTCTGCCTTCTTGGGAGCTTATTTTTTTCTTCAGAAATTGACTCAGCCCCCTTCTGAATCTACATTCCTCTTCCCTACAACAGTTGTACTTGAAAGACTGTATTGTTAGTGGGTCTTAATTCTGCCAAGAGTGTCTCTAAGCTTCAAGCAGTCATGGCAGTTCCACTATTTTTGGCTTTCCACAAGGACAAGGTGTCTCTTCATATCAATTCTTCTTTTATGCCCAAGATGATTAATGATTTATCCTTGAATTGGTCCACTCATCTTCCTTCTCCGCAGAATCTTAGTGAGAGGGTTCTTCACAACTAGGATTTACATGTACAGCTCAGGTATTACCTAGACAAAACAAAACATATCAGGATATCTGAGCAGCTTTTTGTTTCCTTTCATGCAAGAAAATTGGGTTTGGTGGTATCTAAGCAAACTATACCCTCCTGGATTTTTTTACGGACATTTATTTTGCTATTCTTTTGTGGCAAGCAGCTTTCTTCTTCTGCTTGTGCTTTTTCTATCAGGGCATTGGCCTCTTCTGGTGCTTTTCTCAAGTGTATGGATACTAGATCCATCTTGGAAGTTGCCACTTGGTCTTCGAATCACACTTTCACTAAACATTACAAGTTGGATATCACTTCCAGGGCCAGGGAGTTTTTGGAGAGCTCTTCTGTGACTTTTTTTCTTGCATACTATCCAGTAGCTTTTGTACTCTTCCAGGAGTGAAGAGTATTGCAAAAGTGATAAGGAAGGACATAGCAGAGTTTTGTAAGATGTTACCTTAACAGTAGATGCCCTACTTCTCACTGTTGCAGTATTCCCTACTTTTCTCCTACCCCCTGTTACTTTCTGTTGCTTTCCTTCTGGTTGTGGGGTCTTTCTTGCATCCTTTCTACTTCTCCATTTCCTTCCCTTCCTGGTTGTACAGGTTATTGCTTTCCTCTGGGGTTCTTCTGGGTTATTTCTGTTCTGAGGATTAGGGGATCGTTGGTCAAATATGACCTTACATATATTGCATGTAGGACATAGTCTGACTTAGAGTGCCTGGAAGGTGTGACGGCTTTGATATGCTGACTGAACGTTCAGCTGTCCTCAACAGGATATCCCAAGAGCGAAGAGTACTGCAAAAGTGAGAAGTAAGACATCTACTTTTATGGTAAGATCTTGCACAACTGTAATTTAAGACTGGAAAGACCCAATTATGATTTTTTGCAGTGCATGGATCTTCACTTGCTCTCATGTACTACAAAAGTTGGGGGGAAAATAGTATAGTAGTGGTAAGTGTTTTACAGCTTAGAAAACTGTAACACACACTAACTGCTGCCATATCTAGGGCTGCCATTCAAGAAGATCATCAGGAAGCTAGGAAATACTTCATAGGTTCATAGGATGATACTAGGCTACTGGTCCGGAGGCCCTTATAATCCTAGCCAAGAATTTGGCCCATGTTCCCTCAGAGTCAGCGCCCGTTTCCCTTGTCCAGTAGGTTTCCCATCCAATCATCCAGGTTCCTCGGGCTGGAGGGCTACTCTGCTTGACAGAGTCTATTCCACAAATGGGGGAGTCTGTGGGACACAGATCTATCCCACCAACAGTTTCAATTAATGTCACAGACCAGGTTAAGGCCTTGCGTGCAGGTTGCGTGAGTGGAGTTTGTTTTACGGATATGCAGCAACTCCATCAAGGCTGGGTCTGAAATGGCCTTGTATGCCAGACACAGGTCACCTCTGAGCAGTCTGTATGAGACTGAGTAGAGGGACAGGGATTTTAGCCTATCTGTATAGGATAGGTGTTTGAGACCCTGGATTTTACTGGTCAGGAACCTCTCTGGTCTCTCCAACTGCTGCATGTGCTTGACAAGGTACATGTTGAAGGGGGGATTGTACTCGGTAATGGGTTTGATAAGGGAGGAGTACAGGGATGTTATGACCTCCTTGTTCCTGTATGAAATACCCTTATTTATGAGGTGGCCATGCAGAAAACCTTCTGTACAACAAAGGTAACGTGGTGGAAAAAGTCAGGTTGCTATCAACCTGGGTGCCAAGTCCCTCACGACTGATTGCATGCTTAGTACATTGTTATTAATGTGATAATTAGTGGGGATGACATTTTCCCCAAAGGGGATAATGATGCATTTCTTGGCATTCAGTTTGAGGTCATGCTTCTGGGACCAATGATTAGTTTGGGTAAGGCCCTCTTGGAGGATGTTCATATCACTAGGGAAATTTAAGACCGCGCCCGGCTTGCAGTCATCTGCAAACTTGGTCAGCCACAGATGACTGGTTTTAGCTTGCAACTCAGGAAAGCATATCCCAAACAGAGGCCCCAAGACGGATCCTTGGGGTACACCACTTTTTACTGGTCTACTACTAGAGGTGGCTTCACCTACTTTGATTGAGTGGGTTTTATCAGTGAGCCAGTTAACTACCCATCTGGTAACGTATGGGTTGATGCCTAGCTGGGAGATTTGATCTATTATGCCCAAGTCGGGAATAGTGTCAAAGGCTTTGGCTAGGTCAAGGTAGGCGGTGTGCACAGTCTTCCCCTCATCCATGGCTTTGGTGACTATTTCGAAGAAGTCGACCAAGTTTAACAGGCATGATCTCCCTTTGATAAAACCAAGCTGTGTGGGGTCAAGCGTTTGGAGGTTGCCAGTGTCCTTGTTTATAAGGTCCATGATAATGTGTTCCATGGCTTTGCAGATCAGGCTAGTTAGGCTGTTGAGGCTATAATTGCCTGGGTCAGTGGACACTCCACCTTTGTGTAGAAGGATGACTGTGGCTGTCCTCCATTCACTTGGGATGAAGCCGGTGCTCAGGCTTTGGTTGAATAGGGTGTCTAATGGAGCTGAGAGTTCATGCCTGAGTTCTTGTAGGATACAGCCAGGGAAGTTATCGGGTCCCATGGAGACTGCATTTTTTTGCTTTTGAGAGGGCATTAAGGAGCTACTCCAGGGTGATGAGGGGAGCGGGGCAGGTGCTGGGGATGCCTTGGTTTACTGATGAGGAGGGGTGGGGTGAAATTTTCACTGAACCTGTCTGCCATCAGGTTAGCTATATCTGTGGCATTTGTGTATTTGGTGTTATTGTCCACCAGTTCAGTGCAGATTTGGGTGCTGCCCCTCATCGGAACATAAGTCTCAAAGGAAGTGTTTAAGTTGATTTGATGGCTTCCTGACCCTCTTCTGCTATGACAGTTGAGCATTGTTAATTGGGGGAGGCTAGTGTTTAACAGTGCTGAAGGGGTGCTTAACAATTGATGTGAAGTTGTTCAATCTCGCCGTTCATTCTTCACTGATGGGTTCGGAGCCGATCCTCTGCTCCGACACGGCCGTTTAGCAAAACTCAAAGATTGCCAGTAGCTCGAGACCAAGCCCCTTATCCCATGATGCATTGTTGGAATTACCTCAGATCTTGTTTGCTGCGTGTACCACACTGATCTCTTAGTTTCCAGCTCTGCTCGAGACTTTTTCAACGAAATGGCAAGTTTTTCTTAAAACTTTTTCATATTTCAAATCTACTCTACTGCTTACTGTTTTCTTTATCCAGAATAGTACTATCTTTTTGGGCCTCGTTAGTTTTAGTGGCATTTTCTTTGCTAGTGGGGGCTTCGGCCTTTAGTAGTGTAGTTTAGTGCAATTTTGCAGTTGGGTATTTTTGACTAATATACAGTTAGTTCTTGTGTGGTTCTATAGACATACAGGGAAGTAAATAGTGTGGGAAGAAATAGCCAGGGAATTGTTATGGCTAGGCTTCTATAGGCCCTAGGGCCGATAGCCTAGTACCAACCTATGAACCTATATATTTTTATTATATATATATATATATATATATATATATATATATATATATATATATATATATATATATAGATATGTATACAGTGTGGCCTTTTGGGCATTGTTAATAATATTGTGTGTGTTTTCTTAGTTGCTTTCTTGTTAAAGGTGATAGAATTTGTTTCTTATTATGTCGGAAGATAAAGACAGACATCCTAAGTCTGGTTTCAAAAAATGTCCTGACTGTGGGTAAAAGATGTGTATCACTGACTGACACGTTCAATGTGTTTATTGTCTGGGTGAGGTGCACCTTCAGGAGTCCTGCAGTATCTGCCATTTCTTTTTCACTAGAGTGCTTGCTAAGAGAAAGCTCGTGGATTGGGGTCTTCTTAAGCACGCCTTTGTGGAAGCTTTGACTGACCAGGATGGAGCCAGCAAGACATCAAAGTCCTCCAAATCCTCTTCAGACTCCAAGTCAAAGAAGTCTAAGAAAGTGGAACTTGCTGTGACTTCGGCTCCACAGCCTACGGAGCTGACAGTCTTTTCCTTTGGGACCTGGGACACTGCCTTGGAACCGGTCTCTGAAGCTCCTTCTCCATTACTTCAGTCAGCACCATCGGTGCATTCCTCCAGGTCCTCTGTTAGTCTTTCGGATTCTGACATGTACCGGCTGGTACAGAAGCTCTTAAAGGCATCAGGCCTAGCTAAATTGCTGTCTGCTCCGACCCAGGTCTTGGAACCGAAGACTACTACCCAGAAATAGACTGCTCCTCCTCCGAGCCGTAGCGGATTTTCAGAGCCAGAAGAGACCGACCTGATGGTTGTAGAACCCTTGGAGCAGACACCTGTCCCAGTGTCATCGGCTCCATCTACTCGAACGTCCTTGGCGCTGACTGGGGACTCTAGAAGCTGACACTCTCTGGTCAGATCCGGGGAGGATAGTCGCACTGACCTGTCGGTGCCGACTCTTCTCAGCACCATCGGTGCATTCCTCCAGGTCCTCTGTTAGTCTTTCGGATTCTGACATGTACCGGCTGGTACAGAAGCTCTTAAAGGCATCAGGCCTAGCTAAATTGCTGTCTGCTCCGACCCAGGTCTCGGAACCGAAGACTACTACCCAGAAATAGACTGCTCCTCCTCCGAGCCGTAGTGGATTTTCAGAGCCAGAAGAGACCGACCTGATGGTTGTAGAACCCTTGGACCAGACACCTGTCCCAGTGTCATCGGCTCCATCTACTCGAACGTCCTTGGCGCTGACTGGGGACTCTAGAAGCTGACACTCTCTGGTCAGATCCAGGGAGGATAGTCGCACTGACCTGTCGGTGCCGACTCTTCCTCTCAGGGCCTTGGCGTGGGTGAGCTCGGCTCCTACCTCAGGCTCGGAGCCCACGGCATCGATGCGGGAGGGGATCACGGTTCCTTCGGGTCAGTCAACTCCTTCTCATCGGAGCTGTGATGCCTTCGAAGCCATGAGGCGAGTAATGTCCCCTAAGACTTCCTCATCACCAGGTCTGGCATCTTCTTCCCCAAAAGTGCCGGTGTCTGCTTCTGCTTCTGTCGGCCACCCCAAGTGTGGAGACCCAGAGCCTCAGGTAGCCCCACTGGGTATCCCCTGCTCTTCTGAGCCTTCCCCAGATGTTTCCACTGAGGAAGTTCCCAGAAAGAGTGTGTGCAAGAGGAGGCACTTGGACTCCCCACAGGAGTCATTAACATCTGACATGGACTTGGATGAGTCCAAAGGGTCTCTTCGATCCCACTCTGAGGACATTTCCTTTGCGGAGATCCTTAGGCAGAGGGGTGATTGGCAGTCCAGAAACTCTACTGAGGATGAGTCTGTTCTACTGAAAGCTTCTGGGTCTCAACCTTCCACCTCCTGGGTGTCTCCACCCTACGATGAGCTTATGCAACTGGTCTCTCGTAGGGCATGGGAGTCTCCGGAGTCCATGGAACCAGTCCCTCGGAGGCCGAATAAGTTTATCTCTGCCTCAGCAGATAAAACCTTCTTGTCTAAGGGAGTCCCTGTTGATGCCTTGGTGGTGGTGGCAGCCACCAAAAAGGAATTGTCTGAAACTTCTGCATCTGTCCATCCTCCTAACAGATTCTAGGATCATGGATAGATATGGGAAACGCATGTTCAGTTCAGCGACTTTCACCCTTCGATCACTGAACTATCTGACCCATTTCACAGGACTGCAAAGAGACCTCCTTAAGGAGTTGGGAGATACTCTTCAGGGTGCTGTAGCTGCAGGTGTCAGTGACAAGGTTTCTGCTCAGCTTGCTACCCTTAATTCCATTGCGAACTCGTCAATGCATCTCATATCATATGCAGCAGATGGGTCGAGTAGGGCTGCAGGAACAGGGGTTGCTCTTCGTAGGCTTGCCTGGATGCGCCTCTGTTCATTCGCAGAGCCCTTCAAGTCTTCATTTGTAAATACCTCGTTTGATGGCTCATCCTTGTTTGGGCCTAAGGTAAAGGAAACTTTGACCAAGTGTGAACAGGAGGGAAAGACTCTGTCTGCCGTTGGAGTCCGCTTTTCTACCCCTACTCGACCAAAGGCCAAAGGGGAGGAAAGATGTGGTTCCGTAAACCCAAGGAGCCTCCTATCAACTCTCCTGAGAGGAGGCCTGACTGTCCTGCTCTGGAGGCAGTCAGAGGTCGCTTATCTTTGTACCCAGAAGCCTGGTTTAGATATCCCAAACGACAGATGGGTACAAAGCATCATTTCCAGAGGGTATTTCATACCGTTCTCCTCTCCACCCATTCCTGTCGAATCCCGGACGTTCCACCCAGTTACAGGGAACAAGCAACCATAGAGGTCCACAAGTTGCTAGAAAAAAGTCATCCAACCACCCAGTTAACAAGCAACCATAGAGGTCTGCAAGTTGCTAGAAAAAGTCATCCAGCCAGTCTCAGCAGACCAAACAGGATTCGGAACTTACTCAAGATTCTTTTTGGTTCCAAAGAAAACGGGATTGGAGACCCATTTTGGACCTCAGCAGACTGAACCAATTTGTAAAAAAAAGAGAAGTTTCGGATGGTCACGCTTCAGTCCATACTCCCCTTTTTAGGGAAGGAAAATTGGATCAAGGATGCGTACTACTACTTAAAAATGGCCAGACCATCCAGAGATCATCTGCATTTCCGGCTGGGAGCCAGTCAATACCAGTTTCGTGCCCTGCTCTTTGGTCTCAATACAGCCCCCAGAGTGTTTACCAAATGTATGGCAGTGGTCACGGCTCACTTGCGGCATCTAGGATTCCAGATGTTTCCATACCTAGACGATTGGCTCCTTACCTCCACCACCAGGCATCAACTGATTCAGGCAATAGAATCCACTCTGACACTCTGCAACCACTCAGGCATTACGGTCAACTTCGAAAAGTCTGCCTTGTCGCCATCGCCGCATATCATCTTTATAGGGGCAGAGTTAGACACTTCAACCACCACTCTGTCTTCCAGTTGAAAGGGTATTAATTCTTCACCAACACATCACATCACTGGTTTCAAAGAACAGAGCTCCAGCCGCAGAGGTCTTGAAAGTACCAGGTTTGATGGCGGCAGCAATTTTAGCCATTCCATTGGTGAGGATGCATATGCGGATTCTTAAGTGGCTCCTGTTCACTCACTGGTCTTACCAGGAGTTGCCAATGAACCATATGATTCTGATTACAAACTTGGGAAAGAGGGATTGTCAGTGGTGGTTGACGTCTCTACATGTTACAATAGGACGCCCCTTTGTACTTCCTCCTCCAGTAGCCACTGTGATCATGGACGCTTCCCTGATAGGGTGGGGCGGGCATTTTCCGGGGAAGACTGCCCAAGGCACATGGACAGATCAAGAGTCGCATTTGCATAGCAGTGTCCTAGAGATGAGAGTGGTACTTCTGGTGTTGCAGTACTTTCAGGATTTTTTCCCTCTAGGGACAATTGCCATACAGACAGACAACATGTCAGTGGTCTGGTATTTGAACAAACAGGGCGGGACCAAGTCTTACCCACGTTGCCAAGAAGCCCTCAGAGTTTGGCAGTGGGCTGTGTCATCCCAGCGCTTTCTGTTGGCAATGCACATCCCGGGGAGATCCAACGTGATAGCGGACAAGCTGAGCAGGGCAATATTTTTGCCACACAAGTGGTCCCTCAAACAGGAGATTACGGACAAGATTTTCCGCAAATGGGGCTAGCCTTGCTGCGATCTTTTTTCCAGCCACATCAACACCAAATGCAGAAGCTACTTTGCCCTGATCCCCCCTCCAGGAGAACCCCCAAGAGATGCATTCATACACGATTGGCCCCTGGGTCTCCTCTATGCATTTCCCCCAATTCCTCTGATATCCAGATTTTTACAGAAAGCAAAGTCGCTGGGAAGGACTGTCATTCTTATAGCCCCTCACTGGCCTTGGCAGATTTGGTTTCCATTTCTTTACCGTCATCTCCTGGAGGATCCATGGACCTTGGACCCAGTTCCAAACCTTCTGACACACCTGTCAGGGGACCTCCATCCTTCCTTGCAGTTACTGAAGCTAACTGCTTGACTGCTCCAGTTCCCCGTATAGCCAGGCTTCATAATCTTTCAGATGACACAAGTCAAATTTTGTTGGCTTCCCACAAACCTTCTAGCAGAAAATTGTATTGGAGTAAGTGGAAAAGATTTTCCATTTGGGCTTCTAACAAAAACCTTGGTCCTTACCAAGCTCCATTGTCATCCATTCTAGAATTCTTGACCGAGATTTTTCACGAAGGAGCTGTAGCTGCTACCGTTAGGGTCCAGTTAGCAGCTATATCTAATTTCCATCCAGGTACTGAAGGACTGAATATTATGCAACACCAGTTATCGAAGGCCTTCCTCAAAGGTACTTTTCACATGAGACCTCCAGTGAAGACTCCTTATTCTCCCTGGAGCTTGAATTTCATGCTTTCCCATATTATTCTTTCTCCCTTCGAATCAGCATCTTCTTGTGAGCTCAACTTTCTGTCATGGAAAACTATCTTTCTAGTGGCCATTACTTCTGCCCGCAGAGTGTCAGAGCTTCAGGCATTGTCTATCAAGCCTCCATATATGATTTTTTATCCTGACAGAGTATCCCTTAGGACTAACCCTTCCTTTCTGCCTAAAGTATGTTCTGAGACAAACATAAATCAAGTTATTAAGTTGCCCGATTTTTTCCCCAAGCCTCCATGTATGATTTTTTATCCTGACAGAGTATCCCTTAGGACTAACCCTTCCTTTCTGCCTAATGTTCTGAGACAAAAGTTATTAAGTTGCCCGATTTTTTTTCCCCAACCATACCAACAATTTAGAATACATGCTGCATAAGCTTGATGTTCACAGACAGCTTAGATATTATCTGTACAGAACAAAAGATTTCAGAAAGTCAGACCAACTTTTTGTTTCATTTTCTGAAGCTAGAAAAGGTAGACCAGTGGCTAAAACAACTCTTTCTAAGTGGCTTTCAGATTGTATCACCTACACTTACTCATCTGCTAATAGGTCTTTGTTGCATAAAGTGAAGGTGCATTCAACCAGAGCAGTCACTACTTCTTCGGCCTTTCAAGCCAAATTACCTCTTGACAATATCTGTGCTGCAGCCACTTGGTCTAAGCCTCACACTTTTATCACTCATTACAAAGTGGGCAAGGCCTCCAGGGACAGGGCTTACTTTGGTTCTATGGTTCTGAAAAATGTACTCCTGTGAGCCACCCAGGATTTAGGGTGCTAGGGACGCTATCCATCAGTTAAGAATGAACGGCTAGATTGAACAACTTCACATAAAGAAGTTATGTACTCACCGTAACGTTCCGTGTAAGTTGTTCCATCTCGCCTTCATTCTCACGTCCCTCCCTCCTTCCCCCACCTGGCTGACGGTTGACCAGGAGAGTGACTCTATCCTGGTTATTCAATGTTTCTTCCTGTTTGGGGAGATTAGTCCTCTTAGTAGCATATGGTACATGCAGCAAACAAGATCTGAGGTAATTCCAGCAATGCATCATGGGATAAGGGGCTTGGTCTCGAGCTACTGGTAATCTTTGAGCTTTGCTAAACAGCCGTGTTGGAGCCGAGGATCAGCTCTGAACCCATCAGTGAAGAATGAAGGCGAGATGGAACAACTCACGTGGAACGTTATGGGGTACATAACTTCTTTTAAGAACCTTTTTGATGTCAGGTTCTTAACAAGCCTGTCTTTTCACCAGTTTTGTAGTGTAATTGAGGCACTGCATGCACAACAGAATATTTGCAGATATGGATGTTCTGGGTTAAATATTAATTTAGTACAGAGGTGTTTTGTTATTGAAAAGATGTCAGGTAAATGCAAGCCAAACATGCATCTGTTAATCTTTTACAGATGCCCCTTGGATTTAGGTGGCATGTTTTTATAAATCTGGGCATTTATATTGCACAGTAGGTAGCAGTGAGACCTGGATTAGGGTGAATATCACAAAGAGAGTAGGAGTTGAGTAATGAAGACTTTGTGTATGGTTACTGTAAAAATTGCTAAATAGTGCAATAATTTTTCCGACTGTTTTTTTTTGAGGTAGAATGTATTGAAGATTCAATTTTTAGCATCTTTTGTATGGAGTTGCAGGTTATTTACGTTGTGTAGTCCTTTCTTAGTAATGTTTTATGTATTAGAATGGAAGTTATGGATTAGTATTTCTGAATAGCTATACTTTTATAAACCTGTCACCGTTCATGGAAGATGTTTCCATGTCTGGTAGTATTCGTTAATGATAATGGTGTTGTGGAATAAGAAATTCTTTCCCAGACAAAGGACATATGCTAATGCTGTTGCTCATCTCTTATGTTGTTTTCCATCTTGGTTCTCTTTTTGGTTTCCCTATAATTGCATTATCTTACCTTTTAACAGGCAGTGAACTAGGATAGTAATGAAATATACCCGTGCTGTGGTATGATACAAAAATAATGCAGCCTTTTTTTGTAGAAGCTTGATACCAATAAACTGATGAAAAATAGCATTATATCTGATGTTGTCAATTTTCATTCATTCCTCAACAGTTGGGTTTGGATCCAATCCTCAGATCTGACTGTCATTATTTTCAGCTCATGGCTACTAACAAACTCTCAAGCTCCTCCCTTACCTTTAATGCTCTATCCCCTAACATACATTAGATCTTGTTTGCTGCTTTCATGTTCAGACATGGTCGCTGTGAGCTCTCGAGTTTAGTATTGTTGCTTCAGAAGAGAAGTATAGTTTTACTGTATTTACCCTTTGTACATTTTTTATATATCTCTTTATAATTTAACTTTTATTATAGTAGTATCTGCTTTTAACTCCTTCCTTTCCTACACTTTTATGTATTTCTTATGACCTTCTCCCATTTTATACGTGCAGTGTGTATTCTAGATAATATTATTAGTATCTCTTTCTTTTTTCTTTGACATATATAAAAAGTTTTTTTTTTTTTGCTGTTTTTTTGTTGGTAATGTCTGAAATAGATGTCACGGTTTAAAAAAAAAAATGGAAAAATGAACACAAAGCAGTAATTGAAATGATGACCAAAATGAGACCTCATCACAAGTAAAACTTGGCGCTTTCGTTCTTTTTAATGTAGTATAGAACTTCTTCAGAAAACAAAACCACTCTCCCATCATGAAATTTAAATGTAATGCAGGATGCATCACATGATGCCAATTAACAAACCGAATCAGTAAAATAAAAACTAATGAAACAAAAAATGTGTATAACACGTATGTGTGTGTGTAAACTTGTATTGTTAAAGGTTACAGATTATATATTCTTTATCCATAACAAATTAGGCCTTTCCTTACCAAAGCCATTGAGAGACCATTCAGCCAGGTTTTTAATGTATTTATTTGAAATTTGTTAACTGGGATGGTCTGTCTGGGTCAGGAGAACCTGTTTTCAGTGGAGGCCTGGTGAGAAAAGCTCCAACAGTACAAAATCAGTAATATATAAAAAAAGAAGTTGTTACATATACACAGCAGTAAAAAATCGACATTATATAGAAAGATGTTGATACAGATACATGTGAAATGGCACACAAATCTGCATTTAAATCTTGGAAGTAGAAAGTAGTAACAGTCATATACATATAGTACATGCTGTAGACTCTGACCTTGAGATATTAATACAATCTGTTGAAGGATATCTATGATGTAGTCAGTAGTTATAAGTGTTGTTGCTTATTATATGTATTATTTATGTCAGTCACTTTATAATGATACTACAATGTTTATGTATGGGCAGAGGAAAACAAACATATAATACATGTTATACTTAGGATGTCAGTACAGTCTCTTAAGAGGTCACTATAGTAGTAAGGTGTAGTAGCAGTACTTTATTTTATGCTGTGGTTATGTTAGTCACTTTATAGTGATACAGTGAAGCCATTGTTAATAGGAAAATAGAGGGTGAATTATTAGATGAAAAAATGTTCGAGGACGGTTAGCCTTTGGTAGTGTTTGGTGAGTAGAAAGAAGAGTCTTAAGAGATATTCTGGAAGGTAGGATGCATAGAAGGGGGAGGGAGAAAGTGTATGAGAGGTTCATGGCAACATCTTCACTATTTATTTCCAAAGCATCCATAGACGATATATGTGGTGCTGCTACTTGAACTAATCCTCATACCTTTTATTACTCATTACAAATTGGATCTGGTCTCTAGAGGAAGAGCAGCCTTCGGCTCAACTGTGCTTAGGGATATCCTTTTACAGAGTCCTCCTGAAATTTCAGGTAGCTGGGGACACTGTTCCAGTCGGTGAGGAATGAATGAAAATAGACAACATCAGATAAAGAAGTTACATACTCAACATTACGTTCCATCTGTGTTGTCCATTTTCATTCTTCCTCAACTTCTCCCCCACCACCCCCCTACCTTTGAACTAATGACTTCTGGAAGAGCAATTTCTTATAAGGGAACCATTGTTCCTTATGTTGAACTCCAGAATTGGATTTCTGTTAATATGTTGCTAATATTCCCTTTCTGCTGTAAGCCAGCAGCAAACAAGATCTGAGGTATGTTGCTGAATAGAGCATTGGAGGAGCTCAGAATTTGTTAGTGGCCATGAGCTGAAAATAATGGTCAAGTTGGATCAGAGGATCAGATCCGAACCCAATTGTTGAGGAAAAATGAAAATGGACAATACTGATGGAATGCTGTGGTGAGTACCTAATTTCTTTTTTTTCTGTTACAAAATGCAAATGCAACTTTATAAGGTTTAGCCCATTTTATTCTTTGTACTGATTTGTAAAGATTTCTGGACCAGAATCCACATAAGCTGATGGAAAAATCCTGTGATGTAAATGTCTTCCTACAGGAGCAATTTGAATAGGAAGGGTGAAGGCTAACTAATAACTTTCATGTTTCTATAAAAGACCATCACCACATTCAGATTTGCTGTGCATTTCTATGTTCAGATTGTACTCTCCTTTATAGAAAGTGTAGTATTTATTGTGCTTAACAAGTGGTTTTCATCAAAAAGTTTGCCCTTCAGAAAGGTTGCATAGAGTAGTATACATATCAACTTGCCGCTTTCATTTGGGGTGTGTGTCTGTGTGTATATACATATATATATATATATATATATATATATATATATATATATGTGTGTTTTTATATATATATATATATATATATATATATATATATATATATATATATTAGATCTAGGCCGTTTGATCGAATGTCCGAATCCATTTAGGGTGTGCATACTTACTCGAAAGTGCTTTTCACCAAAGAAGCACTTTTGCGTAAGTATGCCTGTTGTCAAGGCCGTACTACTGTGCGGATAAGGGAAAATTCCCTTTTCCCCACTGTAGTGCGGTCTCGGAGGGAGAATATTAATAACGAAGGCGCTTTTTTAAATGAAAGCGCTTTTGTTAAAGTGTGTTTGGTGGTTATGGAGTTGGACGTTTGATCTTTCGATCAAACGTCCTAGATCCATACACACACACACACACGTGTGTGTGTGTGTGTGTATATATATATATATATATATATATATATATATATATATATATATATATGGTTTACCATCAGAATGTTGAATGACAAATGGTTGAAAACTGAATTGGTTGAACACACTATATTGAATGATCAAAATGTTGAAATTAAATTTGTCTAAACTCACAATATTGAAATTATCAAATTTGCCTATTTCTGCACTGTAGTGCGATCTCAGAGTTGATATATTTAAGTAGGGGGGGTGTGGGGGGGGGTGCAGCAAAATAGTAGAGTTGATCTCATTGCTTTTTCAATGTAATGATTGTAGACATTTTGACAATTCAATGTTTTTGGTTGGGATCTAATTTTTTGACCAAATGATAGACAGACATTTTGTCCTTCAATATAATAAACCTATATATATATATATATATATATATATATATGATAATTGTCATGGTATAAGGTTAAAGCCAGCTGCAATGGAGAGTGTGTACTGCAGGGAAATCAACCCAGAAGGCCACAGACCCCATGGATAAGAATGCATCACTTTTCCATCCAGGTTTTTAATCAGCATTGCCTTTGTGTTTGGGTACTGATGACAACCGATTTTACTTTTTGATAGCTTTCTGGCATAAATGCCTATGTTCCTATTCATAATTATACAATGAAATCTCATTTGTAGTCAGAAACATGCCAGCTAATTGGACATAACAATAAGCACCCCTCCCGCAATTCGAGGCTTTCCAACAGAGTCTTACCACAAAAACTAAATGAAAGGCACAGACGTTCCTGCATCTGAAACTACTAAAAGTCAGTATCGGAGAGCTCTAGAATCTACAGTTATCCAGACAAGAAGAAATCTGAGTTTGTTTTCCTTTTCATTGTTTATCCTTATTATTATTAGAGCTAAAGTGCCATTTATACCCTTACTATGGGAAAAGTTAAGGAAAGAGCTGAGGAATCCAAAAGTTGTACCAGTATGCATTCCTCTTGGAAAATATTTACTAAAGTAAAGGCTACAGCTGCCTTATTATCCTTGCTGCTAAGAGGAGTGCAGTAGACTTCGCCATTGAAGCTTAAAATTAGAAAAAACAATGCTCCCATATGCCACTGAGACTCTCATAAGAGCAGTATAAAATTCACAGATTAAAAAACAAACAAAAAATATATTTTCTGGTTGTAAGGAATGTGTAAGCATTCTACTGAAAAGGACTTTTATTCCTTTAAGTGTACTTTTATGCCATTTTTTAATCAAATGTACTATTTTGTCAGCACTTGCATGTTCTACGCATGCTCAGTATGTTAGAAAGTCATATCTAGACATTTGTGATGCTGAGAAGAGATGGATTAGCAGAGAAGTTCCAGAATATAGTGCCGTTATATAAAAATGCAAGTAATATTTTTTAAATAGTGACATTGAAACAAGCCAGCATAATAATAGCAATAACCAGTTCTTGGTGAAGATAATGCTTGGTTTACTGTGCCAGCCATGGAGAAACCATGCAGTACCCACACCCAGCTGTGAATGGTTGCTAAAATAAGTATACCTAATACTATTAAGTTGTGAAGAGCTTGATCACTGTGATATATAGTACTTGTACATGATGAATCACTTAAATAAAATTCAGCTGTGGCTGGCAGGTTTGTAGAAGAATTTTATTAGTTTTTGTTTCCTTGCAGTTCATGTTTTATAGCTATTATGTAGTCATGCAGGCCGTAATATAGTAGGTATAATTCAGTAACATACGTAGGATGGAGTAACATGTCACACCTGCTTGAAATATTACAAGTCACCCGCCAGGTTTATAATGAATGCAAAACTTTCAAGCATGACTTGTGGTAGATAACCTATGTAAGCAGGCACCAGCCAAGGTGGTCTTACTCCGGTCACATATGCAAGAGAGCCAGTAAGAGCAGCATTTTGTATACACTTGTGTATGTGGTGAGTGTTGGTGTGCACGCATGTTACATTTCACATGCTTTATACTTGGTTTCCATTAGGGGTGGGCTTGTAACTTCCCTTCAGACTGGGTGCTGTGACCTGTATGTTCTCATAGCATCACAAGTAAAAATCATTTATTTCTCCTGAAAAGGGAGTTTTCTATCACTGATTTATGCTTTTACCCCACCCCATTTTTAGACTCATGACGTTGAAACTGTGAACATATCCTTTGTATCTTTAGCTGAGAGTCATGATTCATATTTCTAAGAAGTTTGTTAGAATATGTCAAATGGCATTAAAGACATGGTCTTATCCTGCTGTACAAGTATTCCTCTGTAGTCCCTTGTAGGATCTTATTTTTGCTTTTGACTTCATAATAGATGTACTGTTTACATTTTTAGGCTGACAAACTCTGTGTATATCCAAGTCATTTCATAACTGTGTATTCTTCTGAAATCCAAACTAAAAGTTACTTTATCAAAAAAGTATAATTTTCTGTCATTTCAAATTTTACAGAGTTACATATTTACTTGTTCTGACAGTTATGCACCTGTTTGAGAGTATGCTACCTGCATGCCCTAAGAGCACAAATTGTGCTGTTTAAAGTTGATAATTCAAGTTTTTTTAATACTGAAAATCTTAAGGATTTTTTGAAATTATGTATATACAGAAGTGTTGACATTCATAAGGTAGAGCCATGGTTAGGTCAGAAGGATTCTGCACTCTCTGGTGGAGACAAAGTATGGTTGGTAACTTGGGGGGCCATGAGCATTGTAGCATTGTGGGCAGTGATGCCGTTGACCATATAGTTTCACCCTAACTTTCTTTCGCCTTTTTGAAAATCCTACTTCTGGCCATGTGTATAATATCTGATTCCTGGGTCTGACATTTCTTAATGGAAAACTGTGATCTCACCTATTACAGGCCATTATTTTTTTAGGGGATGTACATATCTGTCTGGAGACATGGCAAGAGTTTGCTATCCCCTCTGCCTTTCTGGGGGGCGGGGGCAGGAATCAAGTGGACTAATGGCGGCATGACTGCTAGAAAGGATATGGGGCTAAAAAATGCAAATGTCTAGTGTTATGTCTTTAGCTCCAAAACTTATATTCATTTCTGTACGAAAGTGATCTTTATTCTTTCTAAGTTATTATTCACTACAACTCCAGATGCAGCTGCGCCTTTGCCTTTGAGACTAGGTGCATAAGCTGTGTTTTTTCTGTAGCTATCGCAGTAGCATTCCCTGCCATACGGTCATTTATGTACAGAGAGTCAGAATTTCTTCTTTAATTTTCTGTGTTCGGAAACAACCAGTTTCCTTAAATTACATCATCTCAGTCACCCATGCCTTCTAGTTTCAATGTAGTAATCTTCAAAAGAGTTGTTATTCCTAGTATCCCTTGAGTGCAAAAAAAAAAAAAAAAAATTCAGACCCAACAAAAATTGTCTCCTTTAAGCAACGTATATCTAACGGACACCCTTTCTTATACAAAAGGTACCACTCTCTGGATATCTGTAGAGTAAATTTTTTTTTGATTCTTTCAAGCTTTTTGAGGGAAGCTGAACTATGCTTCCATATTTGTTTGCAGTACTTTTATATGTGGTTGGAACAGTGATTTATAAAGGAGAATTGGTACTCTCCTTCTCTACTGCTAATAGAATCCTGGCTGGTTTTCGTTAATTCCTTAATGCCTGAGGGCAGCTAATGTCTAGGCCTCAAAAGTAAGCTGATTATCAGCTAATGTATATAGATCTTTCACAGTATTTTTTTTCTGGAATAATTTCTTGTTTACGGTTTACCTGTTATTACTTATACTAGTATGAAAACCTTTTGTATCTTACAATATTTATAAGTGCAACAAAAACAGCCAAACCATGTAAGTTATGGCAAGCCCAAAAAGGACTCATTCACCAAGGCTAGAATATAACATTTAGCAGACAGCAACAAAACATTAATGCTTTCATGCCCAAAGGTGCTTCTTCAGACAATTAGTACTATTTTATAATATAAAATCAGTTTGAACGTTTCTTTGTATCCATTAAACTGCAAATTATAGCCTTGGTGAACAAGTCCTTCTTTGAAATATTCAAAGGTGCTCCATTAACAGACCAACTATATGAAGAATCTAGCAGCTTTTGCAACAATCTTTATTCAGCAGCACTGCTAACAGTGGTCCCAACTTTGGTGTCATCAACATACATTAATAAACCAAAGAAGAAATCTCTGAGCACTGCCCCCTGAGGAACACCAGCATTGACTGTCCTGTACTAAGAAACTCTTTTCGACTCTTTTGCTCTGTCTCCTATTTGCTAGCTAGCGCTTTACCCAATTAATAATAGTACAATTAAAGTTCAAGGTTTTCATGACCTGCAGAATTTTATTGAATGGTATTGAGTCAAATCTTCTTAAAAGATTAAAACAAACCACATTTGCAGGTAAACCAAGTTAATATGAAAGTGCAATGATGCACAGTTTCAAAAAGTTACTAAAACAGGAGTGACCGGGTACAAAACCATGATAAGAAATGTCTAGATGTTGTTTTAGATGACTTCTAAAATGATGGTAGAATAACCCTTTCACAGTCTTTTCTTAGTTATTCATGCAGTCTGTTTTTCTGTGTTTTTGGTACTGCAAAGGATTCCTCATAAGATCTGGTTCAAATCCAGTATGCATAGTTTTCTGAAGTAAGTTAAATAAGCTATATATGAAGTCAAGGTGATAGACAGACTATAGCTATTTAAGCCGTCTGGGATTCATGTTGCCATAGATCCTAATTTGCCATGGCTGTCTTAGCTTCTAAAGTTGTAATGTTAGGACATATGACATTCCCCAGAAAACTCCTATCAGAAAATAAGGTAGTCACCAGTCATATTTGGAAAAAAATTACAGCCAAGTGTGTGTGCTCGTCTGCTAAGATGATTCGCAATAGAAACCTTGTGTAAGTATTCCAAAAATATTTTTTCTTAACACGAAACTGTTGCAGAAGTATCTACATCTCTATCATAATACTTTTATCAGTTTGAAATTTTACATATATTGCATCCCCCCCAACCACAAATTCTTTCTTTTCAGTTTATTTTATTTATCTCAGTATGCATAGCTACATAATCCTTTTTTATAAAACATTTTAGGTTTTGTAACTAGTAATATTCATAGCACATTTTGTTAGTGTTTCCCATGGCGCACGTGCGTTGTCTGAGTTATCAGTGGCCTCTGTTACAGTGGAGTTAAAGCTACAAAAATAAATATCCACACATGATCAAGTACCTTATTTTCGCAAGTACTGTTTTGTAACAATTTGAGTAAACTGGTTTATAGCTCTCTGCAAGAGGTTAGAAACATTTTTCAAGATGTCATCGAGGAACACCAGTCAGTTTCTTGCTCTCATATGTGTATATCAAGACTTTGTGTCCATGTTAAGAAGTTCACTGGTGAGTACTAGGCGGTTAGTGTGCAGACCATTACATGCCTAGTTGACTACCTATTTTCCAGAAGTTCTCTCTGGCTTTGAGGGCAATACAAAATGGACAAGGGGAGATTTTGAGGCCACCCATCTGATTATCTAGGCTTCTCTTGAAGGTGACAAAAGATGCTGCTCTGTTTAATCTGTAGTATAAGTTTGTTCCAGAGATGAGGGATTTGCTGGGATATGAATGTAATGTGTTTTATTTATTTGTTGATGAAATTTTAGTTCCTTTTAACCAGATATTTAATGAACCATTCAATTTGTAAAAGAGTAGAAGGTCAAAGAGAGTTGGATCTTTTAGTAGGAACCACTGAGGAAGTTAAATGAGCCACATGAAAGGATTTCCTTACTGCTGTGGGACTTGTTGGTCAAAAGATAGGTAGTTATCAGTAAGAGTGCCTAGGTGTCTTACAGTGGTGTTTAATGTGTATGTATGTCGCTTGTATGGTATGTGGAAATGTTTTATTTACAAAAATTAGTTGTACTATATATTGTTTTCACATTTAATTTGAGAAGATTGTCCTTGTACCAATTGCTAACACTGTGTAATACATGTTGGAACAATTGTGAGTCAGTGGAAAATTGATATCTCCCAGTTTACAGTCATCTACACACTTTGGTAATGAAAGGTCACGAGTGTTGGCCTGAAGGTCTGAAAATGGATTCCAAATAAGAGGGGGCCTGACGTTGAGCCCTGTGGAATGCCACTAACCGTTTTTGCTTTCAGAAGTGACACCTATGACTCTAGATACACTGGTTCTGTGAGATATCCAGTTAGCTATCCACTGCACAAGATTAGGATTTAAATTCAAATTTACAAGTTTGTTAATGAGGCCTGAATATGGAGTGGTGTTAAAAGCCTTTGTACTGTGTAACTACTATCCACTGCTTCAGTCACATTTTCATAGAAATTAATGAGGTTGAAGAGGCATGACCTTCTTGTAGCAAAGCTAACTTGATGAGGGTCCAAGGTTAATGGAATTTCAATGTCCAGATTAATGAGATCTGAGTTATGTTCCATAGCTTTACGTATGAGGCTAGTGAGACCAATGGATCTATAATTACCGGGGCCTGTTGTTAGGCCACACTTGAGCAATGGCATTATAGTGGCTTTTTTTCCAGGTTTTAGGAAAGTAACCATTGGAGAGGCTTGGATTAAAGAGGTTAAGTAGGGGATATTCTGACTGAAGTCACTGTTGCAGTATTCCTGACATATGGGTTGTCACTGCTGGTGTCCAGCCGTAGAGCCAAAGCTTTACCTTCCCAAGGTTGTATATCTGACACATGACCTCAGCTCGTATGCTTTTGGGTATAACTATAGACTGTCTCACCTCCAGCCTGAATGCAGGTTGCGCATCCGCCGTACTGTTTGTTGTTTGATTGTTGGTACCTTTTCTCCATTTATTTATTCAAATAAGTACTCCATTCTGAAACCTTCCTTTTCATCTGACTATATGTTGTTAAAGTTGTAGATGTCGGCTAGGGGGAGGAATGCGATTGCGGTAGGCAGATTCCATACAAGGACTTGCATACCAAGTGTTTTTTTTTGTCTAGGCTTAGAACATGATCACAAATCTTGCTGTATCTGTCAGTCATTTGTTCCAAAACCCCTTGGGTCTAGGCTTTCTACTCTCAACACTTTTCTCAAGACCCATTGACTTGGGTAGCTTGGACTGGGACAAGCATTTGACTCCACATCCTTGAATCTCCCTCTGCTGCCAAAGAAAAAAATTAAGAGGCCATGAACAGATCTGCAGTACAACTTTTCTGGCTCCAACGTACCCAGTGAGGTTACAGAACCCACAGTATGTCAGGGTACTTTTCAGTTGCCCACTACCTAGACCCTATCAGAGGGCATTATGGCTTAAGAGGCTTTGCAGACTGCTGATACATCCAAGGAACTGCATGTTATCATTTCTGAAGGACCAAAATAGTGTCGCTCAAATTTTGGATGTTATGTAGTCCTATCTCACCGTAATTCTTGCTGGATGGGTTTGGAGCCGATATTCGGCTCCAACTCGGCCTATACTAAAGCTCGAGAGCTTTTTACTGGCTCAAGGCTAGCCCCTATCCCATGGTGCCTCATGGCAGTTCCCCAGATCTTGTTTGCTGCAAAAGCTTTGAGGTTGTGTTTTACTGGCTCATTGGCTAAGTAGAATGATTTTTTACTTATTTAGTCCTTTTCTACCACCTTTTTCTATCTTATATATATCTTAATAGTTTCTTCTGTATTGTGCATCTGTTTTTTGAAAGTTTCAACCCCTATTCCCCCCTTAGGACTGTACAGCCTGTTTAAATTAGAGGGCCATAGTGCCTGTTTAAGTTAGAGGCCCTTTCCTCCCTGTGTGTGTGTGTGTGTGTGTGTGTGTGTGTGTGTGTGTGTGTGTGTGTGTGTGTGTGTGTGTGTGTGTAAAAACACTTCTCCCTTACACATTTATTTTTTAGTGTTTAACTATGTCTAAAGATAAGGATCACAAGGATCATCGCCCTTCGGGCTTCAAAAAATGCGACAGGTGTGCACAGAAAATGTCTCTTACAGACAGCCACACCAGTTGCGTATATTGTCTGGGCAAAGCCCATTTATAGGAACCTTGCACCTTCTGTCACGCTTTTTTAGTACAAGAGTGTTAAACGAAAGGAAGAGAAAACTTATTGACAGGGGTCTCATGACCAGTTTCTTCCAGGAACAGCTGGAACTGGTCAGGCAGCTCCAAAATCTTCAAAGAGAAAATCATCGGCCCCGACTTCGGAGCCGACCAAAAAGTCTAAAGCGTCGGAACCAAGGAGTTCCAGTTCTGACTCTGCTTCATCTTCGGTGCAGTCTGTTCCATCAGTTCCGAGACCGTCTTCGGTACCGAAGATTTTGCCTGACATCGAGACTGTATCTCCTATTTTGAGATCTCCTATTTTGGAGAGAAGGAGGTCTCCTTCGGTCTCCACCAGATCCTCCAGGATGCTGTCAGATGAGGACATTGAGAGAGTTGTGAAGAGGTTGCTTTCAGATTCAGCTCTGGCTAGAAAATTGACCCCTCCAGATCCAGAGGTCTTGGAGCCATCCCCCATACCCATCACTGTTCCTCCTCCAACTGCTTCACTCTCGGAGCCTTTTACGTCAGGTTCCTCTGTCTTCAACCCTTTGGCTCCAGGTATTCAGCCTGTTTTCTTGGAGCCAATTACTCTATCCTCGATGGCTCTGTCTCTGGAGCCGAGGATTCTGGGACCTGATGCTCTCGTGTCTACTCCGAGGGGGACAGTCACCCTGGGTTCTCTTTGGAACCGACCCTCCCTCTCAGAACCTAGGCTCGTTTCAGCTCCGCTCCCACTTCTGCTTCAGAGCCATTCCCTCTTGCTAGGAGTTGACCATCCATCCCCTCTGAGCGGAGGTCATCTGAATGGGGGGGGGGGCTTTCAAAGCTATAGAGAAGGCTTTATCCTCTGCCAAAGCCATTCCTTTGGAACCTGTGTCCCACCAGCAGCAGGCCACCTGCCACCCCCACAGCGTAGGGAACCAGAGGCCCAAGTAGCCCCCATTGAGGCACCCCCTCTTCTGAGACCTCCCCAGATTATCCCACCGGAGAGCTCCCTTGGAAGAGGTTATGTAAGAGACAGCATGGCCAGGTGCATTCCCTTATCCCAAACGGTCAAACACATCCTAATTTCATCCCATAAACCTTCCACTCAGGAACTATATTCTAGCAAATGGAAAAGGTTTTCCCTTTGGGCTACAGATCCATATACAGCTCCTTTAGAATCCATTTTATCCTGCCTAACAACAATTTTTCATGAAGGAGCGGCAGCTGCTACAGTTAATTAGCTGCCATTTCCAATTTCCATTTTGGTTTCATGGGAAATCCAATGATGCAACACTCTGTAAAACCTTCTTAAAAGGAGTTCTTCTTAGGCCCCCAATAAAACAACCTTTAGAACCCTGGAACTTAAATTTAGTCCTCTCATCTTTGATGTCTGCACCCTTTGAACCATCCTCGTCGTCAGATTTAAAATTGTTATCATGGAAAACCCTGTTCTTGGTAGCTGTAACATCGGCTAGGAGAGTATCGGAACTTCAAGCCCTAACTATTCAACCTCTATCTTTCACAAGCATAGAGTCTCTCTTAGGACAAACTTCCTTTCTTCCTAAGGTATGCACGGGACACAACCTGAATACTACCATTGAGCTACCTTTTTTTTTTTTCGAAACCACTCTAATAAATCAGAGTATAGACTTCACCTGCTAGATGTCCACAGGATACTCAAATTCTATATACACAGGACCAAAAAATTCAGGAAATCTGATCAACTTTTTGATTCCTTTTCTTACAAAAGGAAAGGCTTACCTGTTTCAAAAATTACTCTTTCAAAATGGCTTTCGGATTGCATATCCTTTGCTTATCAACAAGCTGGTAGACAATTAATTACTGCTAAAAGCTAAAGGTCACTCTACTAGGTCTGTAGCTACTTCATGCGCCTTTAGATCTAGGCTCCCAATTGATACTATTTGTGCAGCAGCTACTTGGGCAAGACCACATACATTTGTTACTCATTACAAATTTGATTTGGCCTCCCGGGACAGGTCATCCTTTGGGTCCACTGTGCTGAAGAGTCTCTTCGCTTGAGCCACCTGGGATAAAGGTGCTAGGGAATCTGTCCCATCCAGCAAGAATTATGGCGAGATAGGACTACATAACATAAAGAAGTTATGTACTTACCATAATGTTCTATGTTTGTAGTCCATCTCGCCTATATTCTTGCGTTCCTCCCTCCAACCCCCTTCCTGTTTCTGGGGGATCTAGTGGACCTCTTTTTGGGGCTGCCTGACTTTGCTCTTTATTGTCCACCTGGAATGGATTATGTTTCTAATTCCTTGCTGTATTTTTACAGCTTCTTTCTTATTATTATTACCTGATAGGTATTTATTACTTTCTTGCAAACTAGATGTGGGGAATTGTGAGGCACCATGGGATAGGGGCTAGCCTCGAGCCAGTAAAAAGCTCTCGAGCTTTAGTATAGGTCAAGTCGGAGCCGAATATTGGCTCCGGACCCATCCAGCAATAATATAGGCGAGATGGACTACAAACATGGAACGTTATGGTAAGTGCATAACTTCTTTTTATGGAAGAAACCAAGCCTTAGTAATGGTTCTGACCTCCACGTCTTATCCAGGTGGACATCTCACCTAAAATGATAAAATGGAAGGCTAAACATGTAGCCTGCCCTTCAGCAGCTAGAGAGAAGGAGTGGTTGGATTTCTCACAAGGGTTGTTCAAAACTG